>NC_041381.1:312122289-312146488 GCF_002162155.2 Triticum dicoccoides | reverse complement strand
ATTGCCTCGATCGAGCCGGTTGGGGCTGGATGAATAGGACCCCGTGGAGGGCTGGATGAATAGGACGACCCCGTGGAGGGATGGATGAATAGTAGACAGTGGAGGGGTGCCCGTGGAGGGGTGGTTGAACAGTAGCCGGTGGAGTAGCGCGCGGTGGAGGCTGGATGAACAGGAGCCCGTGGAGGCTGGAGGAGGTCGACGGTAGCCCGTGGAGGCTGGAGGAGGTCTACGGTGGAGATGAACAGTATCTCGTGGAGTCCCGTTTTGCGGTACGCCACACCCCTCCCGATAAACAGGACCCCCGTTTCGACCATAGCGCTCCAACACAAGTTCGTTTCATCCGTTTTGCGGTACGACACACCCCTCTCGATCAACAGGACCCTTGTTTCGACCGTAGGAGGTCCGTCTCCTCCGTTTTGCGGTACGCCAGACCCCTCTCAATGAACAGGATCCTGTTTCGAACGTGGACGGTCGAACACAATGCCGTTTCCTCCGTTCTGCGGTACGCCATGCCTCGTTTCCATCGCCTGTTCCGTCCAAGCCTCCCGATGAACACGACGATGCATTCCGTTCCGACCCAGCCGGTTGGCTCCCCATGACCACGACGACGACGATGTTTCTTCGTTCCGATCCAGCCATGTACACGAGCCTGGCCATACGTATGCGCGAGTAGGCGTTCGAGACCCCGTCCATATGTACATATACGTGGCCGTATTTGCTTTCTTGCACACTGGCCGCTGTACGTACGTGTACATGCTACGTGCGCGCCTCTACTACGACACGTACGCGCCTCTACTACGACACATGCGCGCCTCTACTACGACACGTGCGCGCCTCTACATCCACCAGTATGTACGTACACGTTCGTGACCAGAATGACAACGCTACGTACGCTTCGACCAGGTGGGTCCCGACTGTCAGGCACTTCCTTGCATGCGAAGATGTAGTTGGTGGGTCCTAGCAGTCAGGGGGGCGAATCGTTTTTTTTCCAGACGCACTTCCTTGCGTGCGAAGATGTAGCTGGTGGGTCCCAGTAGTCAGGGGGCAAATCGTTTTTTTGGACACACTTCCTTGCGTGCAAAGATGTAGCTGGTGGGTCCCAGCAGTCTGGGGGGAAACGTTTTTTCGCGAAATACAGTGGCCCGTCCGGTGGGTCCCTGCTGTCAGGTGGAGGTATCATTATTTTCCGCGTAATAAGGAGGCACTTCCTTGCTGCGGCCGTGGACCCAGCTATTAGCCTCTGCACGTACAGTCCACGTTTGATGGAAGTCGTTCGTTGACCACGTTGACCATGCCGCGCCGAGAGCACCAAGGCGGTGGACGACGATGAGGCCTAGGAAGGGGACGACGCGGAACCGCGGAAGACGCGGCAGTGGATGCACATGAGGAGAGGAGTACGAGGGTCCACTGGTCCGGCTGCGGTGTGAGGCTGCCGTCGTCACAGAATAACAGGGGGTGTGGGTGAGTGGAGGGATGGTCTGGCCAGTGGTGGGAGTAGTAGGAGGCGGTGAGGCCTTCGCAGCATCACAGCCGGCCATGGGAGGCAGGAGCAGGCTGCACGACCGGCGCTGCTTTGGGCGGCTGGAGTAAGAAGACGAGAGGTTGAAGAAGCACTACGACCGTTGGATGGACATCGTACGGTCACTGGAGCTAGAATCATTCATATTGACTAAAGTTGACAAAGGCCCCAGTCCCAGTCAACTTAGATGGCGTTTGGTTCACCGGCTATCCTTCGGTTGGACAGGGATAGCCTATTTTCTGAGGGATGCCATCTGTTTGGTTTGGAGGGATGAAAGGATAGGGATAGCCAAGATGCTGAGAATATTCCTCAAAAAACTGGTTAACAAGCGCCGGCAAAATGTGGCAGATGAGGGCAGCCAGCCAGCCATGCTTGCATCGCAACTGAATCGTTTCTTTCGAGTCGGCTCTCCCGAACAAAAAGCATATCAGTTTGTCCAGCTATCAATGCTCTCTTTCTCGTGCTGCGGTGGCGCCGGCGCCGGACGGAGAAGCGCAGCAGTGAACCGAATCCAGCCGGAGCCTCGTGTTCTTTGACAACGGCCGCCACGCAATCAAGCGATGCGCGCCTGTGCTGAGTTAGGCTGCAGCTGGCTCGGTGCCTCAATCCTCTCATTCCCAAGCTCCAATTTCTCTGTATGAAATTCTACCACTGATTTGTTGCTCTACGATCCGCAGCTCGATTTGTTATTATATTCATGGATGATTTTGTGTATAATAATTTATGCGTCAGGACGTGTGGCTGATTGTGTGTGTGCATGCTTGTGTATATGTATCTTAAAGTTTTTTTTACTACTACCTAAAAAAATACTACTGAAAGAAAAAGAGGCTTAGTCCTATTTTTCAAACTTGGCATGCAAAGTTAAATACACAAATAGCTATCCCTAGACACCTCTCATCCTTTCAACCAAACAACAAAACATGGATATTCAAACAATCCAATCCCATCCAACCAAACAATGAAAAGTGGTTATCCCTAACCACCTGGTTGAGGTTATCCTTAGCCAACCCAGCCTCGCCATCGAACCAAACGCCACCTTAGTAGGCCCACAAGTCAGCCTCCCACCATGGTGGGTCCCAGCTAGCAGGAGGAGTATTCATTTTTTTGTGCGTAATAAGGAGGCACTTCCGGTGGGTCCGAGCTGACAGTGGGGGGGGGAACGTTATTTACGCGAAATACGGTGGTTCGTCCGGTGGGTCCCAGCAGTCAGGGGGAAACGTTTTTTTCGCGAAATACGGTGGCCCGTTCGGTGGGTCCCAGCAGTCAGGGGGGAAACGTTTTTTTCGCGAAATACTGGTGGCCCGTCCGGTGGGTCCCTGCTGTCAGGTGGAGGAATAATTATTTTCTGCGTAATAAGGAGGCACTTCCTTGCGGCTGCCGTGGACCCAACTGTCAGCCTCTCCATGTACAGTACTCTTTTGATGGAATTCGGTCGTTGACCACATTGACCACGCCGTGCCGAGAGCACCACGGTGGTGGACGACGGTGAGGCCTAGGAAGGGGACGATGCAGAGCCGGGGAAGACGCAGCAGTGGATGCCCATGCAGAGAGGAGTACGAGGGTTCACTGATTCGGCTGCGCTGCCGTCGCCGCAGAATAACAGGGGGTGTGGGTGAGTGGAGTGGAGGGATGGTCTGGCCAGCGGTGGGAGCAGTATGGGGGCGGTGAGGCCTCCGTGGCAGCACAACCGGCCACGGGAGGCAGGAGTAGGCGGCACGACCGGCGCTGCTTTGGGCGGATGGAAGAAGAAGACCGGAGGTTGAAGAAGCACTACGGCCGTTGGATTGACATCGTACGGTCAGTCGAGCTAGAATCGTGCATATTGACTAGTTGACAAAGCCCTCCGTCCCCGTCAACTTAGTAGGCCCACTATACCGGGTCCCATCTAGCAGGGGGAGTATTCATTTTTTTGCGTAATAAGGAGGCACTTCCTTGCGTGCGAAGATATAGCTGGTGGGTCCGAGCTGTCAGCGGCGGTAACATTTTTTTTCACGAAATACAGAGGCCCTTTCGGTGGGTCCCAGATGTCAGGTGGAGGAATCATTACTTTGCACGTAATAAGGAGGCATTTCCTTGCGTGCGGCCATGGACCTAGCTGTCAGCCTCTCCACGTACAGTCCACTTCAGATGCATGTCGGTCGTTGACCACGTTGACCACGCCACGCCGAGAGCACTAGGGTGGTGGACGACGGCGAGGCCTAGGAAGGGAACGACACGGAGCCAGGGAAGACTCGACAGTTGTTTCCCACGCGGAGGGGAGTACGACTGTACGAGGGTTTACTGGTTCGTCTGTCATCGCCGGAGAATAACAGCAGGTGTGGGACTGTGGGTGAGTAGAGGGATGGCTAGGCCAGCGATGGGAGTACGGTGGGGCGGTGAGGCCTGCGCGGTAGTACAGCCGGCCGCGGGGAGGAGGGAGCAGGCAGTCCCGCTGGCGCTTGTTTGAGCGGCTGGAGCAGGAAGAGCGGAGATTGAAGAAGCACGACGGCCGTTGGATGGACATCCAACAGTCACTACTTGTGCGTCAACCTTTTTTTTGGAAAACCTCAAATCTGTGGAAAACAGCATACAGGCCATCTGCCATTATTTCAAATAATTTACAGCCCATTTGCTAATTCTTACGGGATCTTTTGGATCCCATATTCTTTTTGTTGGCATTACAGCCCATATTGTGGCCACGGTTAAAAAATTATACAAAATTTTGCATATGTCGGTGCGGTCTGAACTGTTTTTAATCCTGAAATTTCGAGTCACATTCAAACTGATTTTAAAAATAAATGTATATTAATATAAAATCCAATAAATTGTCCACGCATAAAAATCAATGCAATTTAAAATCTCGAAATGAAAAAAAGATATTTGAAACTAATTGTCGGTTTGATGTGTTTTAAAAAATGTACATCCCATTTCTCATTACTGATAGGCTATTTTCTCGGCCAGCCGAATGAAGCTCTCCTCGTCTTCAAAGATTTGCAGCCCAACAGGCCTGATAAAGCGACTTACTTGACAAATTACAAAAAAACTGGGCTAGCCATTTTCAAAAAGAAAAAAAACTACTGGGCTGGTCTGTGGTAAACATAAAAGAAAAGGCTGTCTAGACATGCCAGAGTGTCCCGCACAGCCCAGTTGACACCCTGCTTCCGTCTCAAAAACAAATTAGATAAATGCCACTCCAATTATGGCAATTCATAAAAATGCCACTGCAATTTCCAAACTTTGAAAAATGCCACTGCAATTTTTGCAAGCTTTGAAAAACGCCACTGCAGTTTGCAAACTTTGAAAAACGCCACTCCAGACTTCGAAAAATGCCACTAGAAATGGCATGAAATGGCATTTTTCAAAGTTTGGAAATTGCAGTGGCATTTCTCGGAAACACCAGATTTGGAGTGGCATTTATCAAATTAACCCAAAACAAAAATAACTGGGCGAGCTGCTGGGTCCCTGGTGTCAGCCGCTCGTTGTGCAATTCTCTCGTTTATTGACTACGTTGACAATGGCATGGGACCCAGATGTCAGAAATCCACTAGGAGGAGACATTTTTTTATTGGCTTGAAATAAGGAGGCACTTGCTTGCGTACTGCCATGACCTTGGTGGGTCCCTGCTGTCATCCTCTCCACGTACAATCATCTCCTGATTGTGCATGCGTCAACTTGGTAGGCCCACAAGTCAGCCTCTAAACCCGTGGAGGACAAATACAACCCATTTAAAAAAATAACAGCCCGTTCCATACGTTCAAATGGAAAGTTCAACATTCAGAGCAAAGTAACAGGTCTGATCCACATATAGAGTACTGAACTTCCACGTTAACAACCATCATAGCCAAGTTAACTATCTACTCCCACTAATACTCTAGTAGCATACAAGTACTAACTTACTCTTAGCTAACTAGACGATGCCGGCCGCCATCTGTGGTACACGCTAAACGTCGGCACCGGCGTCCTGCACCTCGCCTCAGACTTGCAAGAGGTGCGATAGGGCGCGTTGCTCGCGCGCGTTGGCCCTTTCCATGCCGGCGTGGTCCACCGAAGCTTCGACTTCCAAGCGGGAAACCCACTTGATGAGCTGGTAGTAAAAATCAGCGTCGCGAACGCGTGCATGCCCAACAGCCTCCAGGGCTATTTGTCGGGCACCTGCCTCCATGTAGTCGACCCAGTTGCGGGCGCTCTGCTCATGACTCAGAGCGTCGGTGCGTTGCTGCTCCATGTCCTGCTGGTGGCGCAAATCGACGATAGACTGCTCCTCCGCCAAGCAGTCGCGCTCCAACAACTCCTGCTCCTTCGCCAGGCGGTCGCGCTCCAACAACTCCTCCATCTCCGCATTGCCATCTAAAGACAGATAGAATGCCTCCTCCCTCTGTCTGCCTTCCGGTGAAAAACCGAACACTAGTTTTGGCGGTGACCGCCTCCGGCGTCGCCTACCACGGATGGGCGGGGGCATGGCGGACGTGGCGAGCAACGTCAGGCCGGTGGGGGCTTATGAGGATATGGCGAGTTGGGTCACGGTGCCACCGGAGAAGGCCGGGAAACAGTACTTATAGGCGGAAGGTGGCGCGACGGTCATCAGAATTCAATGCATAATGGCTTAGCACGCCAGCTTGCCGTGGAAAACTAGAGAAACTGAAATTATGACAGTGCCGTCCCGTCCTGTCTGGGTCGCACGCCGGCATGGCGGTCAAACGAGTGCACTCGAATCATCTCCCTCCTTGTCAATAATGAATCCACGGATTTTAAAAGCCCGCAACAATTAAAGCGCATCTTTTTCGCATCAATTAGATGCCTTAATTACGGCTGGCTGCATGTAGGCACTCAGAATCGCTCGCAGCCAGTACGTGGAGCAGCATGCAACGAGTCGCAGCCGAGGGCACGCATGCAACCACTTAAATCGTTGGAATTAATTAGGCTTAAACTTCTGCATGCCGTTAATTATTGCCATGCCTTGGTCTTGCTGCTTTGCTCATGGGACTAATAGACCCGGACGGAGGGAGTACCTTGGTTGGTGAGAGGTTTGAACTAAGCCCTGCAAACCGTAAAGGAGGTACTAGTACGTGCGTGATCCGCTATTTATTCGTGTAGGATCGAGTAGGTCGTTTCTTAAATTGAGCCCTGCAAACCAGAAAGGAGGTAGTACGTGTGTGATCCACTATTTATCGGTGTAGGATCGAGTAGGTAGGATAGTGTAGCTTGTCAGTTTCTTCAGAGGTAGGCATTTTTATTCAAAAAACTGCCACTTCAGATCTTGCATCGCAAATAAAACTGCCAGTAGCGCATTAGTAGGTGATCGATCATTAACTTGTAAACACTGAGCGAACAGAAATAAGTATCTGTTAATGCATCTCAATGATTCACAGATTATATACAAATATGTAGCTCCAAAAGCAAGGATCAGCCACTTCGGATCTTGCGTCGCAACTAAAACTAACTAGTATGCTTCCCATACATAAGATCAACATGTTAATGCATCTCAATGAGATCATATACAAATATGTAGCTCCAAAAGCAAAGATCTAGAAAAAACATCTGTTCTTCCTACTAACATGGATGCTTCTCTTGGCCAACATTCAGTACAGAACGAAAGACAAATTTGTTTGTGAAGTCTACAATTCCTCTTGCAAACGTAAGTGGTTTCACCAACAGCTGGAACCATGAGAATGAACCACACATGATGGAGGAACATCCACTGCAATATGATTTGGTCTTCTCTCGATCACACCGCGAGACTATTTTCGGAATACAAACTTTAACTTAGGCAAAATGATGCCCATTGTATAATCATACCAAAGCAATGAAGCACCTAGTGTTGGCCAATAAATAGTACAGTACTACTTTTCTACAGTCCATGAAGTGACTATCCAATCTTTCTGTGTCTATTTTCAAATGGCACTGCATGCAGTGACTATACTATTCTCTTGTGCAGTTCAACTAAAATTGTGGACACTTTGTTTGTTTGCCAAATAGCAACGGGCAGACATCTCTGTCTGCACAAATATCAAGCAGCTAGTAAACATATACCACACCATGTATTTTTGGTTTAAACATGTCTCTTCCGCTTAGCATCTGTCATGTTCTGCACTAGACAATCTGATACAGTTATGTTTTGCCCTGGACAATTTCATACTGAATTGATTTGCTGGTTCAAAGCAGAAATATAGCGTCTATTCTTCATCAGACCAAGGATATCCATGTTCGCAGTGATGGAAGAGGTGAAATCGATACAACCGAAATTGAGCATCCAACCATTGAATCCTGTCCTGCACCTCCAATGTAGGTCCACCCTGCCAATAAATTCACATGCAAACCACTAGTATTACTATCTAATGACAGTACAAAAAGAGTAGCAAGATAGTAGCAAACCATGTACCTTCGTAATGAACAGCATATAGTGCCACCAATTGGATATAATGGTTTGGAAAAAAACATGCTCCTAATGTTGAACCAGTTGGACTTTTTGTGCAGTTCCACTAAAATCGAGCATCCCTGTTTGCATAGATATTGAAAGTGTGATTACTATAAAAGTGGCACTAGTTGAAGCATAGACTCACAAATATAAGCATTCCAATTTCTTAATGGGAAAAGGTAGCAAGACTGTTTCTAACCACCTGTTTGAAGGAATAAATAAAGCAACAGTGGCTGATGTCAGGAAGGCATACATAGTTTTTTCTAAAAAATTGAGCCATTCCTGACCTTCCCTCTTCTTTTAAGAATATTTTGTGCAGTTCAACTAAAATAAAATGCCATCACTGCCTTGACAATTCAGTGACACTGTACAAAAGGAAATAACTTAACATTACATCATGATGTCAGGTATGTAGTCGACAGGCATTAGAGACAAACATACAGACCTCCTCCGATAACATGATGAACATTAATTTTAACAAAGGTGTGACTAGCTTTACCGGGATAATTTGAGTGAACTCTACACCCTTTGTTCCTTAATATAAGACGTTTTTGCGGTTCAATTTAAAGTACCCAAACGTGTAGTATTTAGAAAAACAGGTACTAGTTTTGTTGAGCACATATCTGGGAAAGCTTGCCACAGTTTATTTATGTCCATACGCTTATGCAACACCATTCGAATACTACAAATATACACTAATCTAGTGGCTAGTGCAACAGTAGAGTAGTTAGTTTATTACAGGGTACAGTACAATGGTTTTACTGAACAGATTTCAATAAACTCTAGCACTGGAAGATCTCTATAAGAATTAACAATACAAAATGTAAAGGTAACAAGTTTCAGCATTGGTATACTAGCTGTGCATGAGCATTAAACCAAATACAGAAGTCTAAAGGTAACTAGCATTATTAACTAATGACAGTATAAAAAAATAGCAAACCATGTACCTCCAAGGTAAATATCATTTCGAACTCGGGGGGGCCTTAAAAATTGCTATCTCAATCTTGATAATCGATCAAACATAAAAACTTGATCGAACGAATCAAGAGAACAGCCGAAGGAGGAGGTGCCCACTCTTGACCTTTCCTCTTGTCTTCATAATTTTTTGTGCAGTTTAACCAAAATAAAATGACATCAGCGCCTTGGCATTTTGGTGACACTATACAAAAAAATAGCAGTGCAAAAAATCTGAAGGTAGTAACAAGTTTCATCGTTGGTATACTGGCTGTGCAACAACATTAGAATGCCTTAGCTGAAAAATCTTTAATACATCCACAATCAATAGCTAACCCTGAAATAATCTAGTGACATTAAATGGCATTACTTAAATTTATCAGTGGCATTAGACTGAGAGCGCCACTAGTTAAATGTGGCATCACTTTAGCAGTAGCATTGCTTGACTTGACTGCTGGCATTATACTAATAGCAAAAAAGTGGCAATAAGAGCATGGGAGGCCCATTCGGACAGTGGGCGCACCAGTACGATGTACCTCCACAGACGCAGAGTGGTGAGGGAGGTATGGTTGCCCAAAGCAACAAATATCCAGGCATCATATGTTGGATTACGTCCCATTTTTGTTCTCTTTAGCCACCTTTTTCCTATGTGAGGACAACAAACTGATCGACCTGGTCATTCTCTATTGCGTTGTCATGCCTTTCTACCCTTCTTCAACCAAGAGACACGAGACTCGTTCCTTAGCTACTGATTTCCCCCCTTTTCAACCTAGATGCGGGTTCGATGTCTACTCTCTTGGACAGTACAGTCTCCCTTCCTTTCCTTATTCAACCCAGACATGGATTAGTCTGCATGAAGTAGGGTTTCCTTTAATAGTGCAAATTATGGTTTTCGTCTGCATGGCCAGCTGAGCAGAGGATAGCAAATTGGGAAGATGGTGGAGTGGAAAAAGATCCACATGCAACGACATGGCAGATGGGGCAATAGAACAAGGGTATGGTTCGAAAAGAGTACCTGAGGGTCGGCGGGAAGTGGCTTCGCTCGTGGTCGTCGTCCTCCGCACACACTACGGCAGTGAGCTTGGGGACGAAGGCCATCCCGCGCGGGCGCTAGGTCTGAGAGGACGGCCTTGTCGTCAGTGCGTGACCTCGCTCGCCGATGACGAGTGCGTCAACACTGCGCATCCTTTTCTTCCCCGGCGGATCTATAACCACCGGTGAGGAGGGAGAGAGAGGTCGCCTTTTTTAGATCTGGAGAGAGGGTGATAGTGTGAGAAGCAAGTGGGCAGCCCTTAGCAAGAAAGCGCTGAAGCTCTAGCATATATATCTTTTTTATACTACTAGTACTGGAGGTGGAGTAGTGGTAGAGTAGTTTATATTTTCTCTGCGTACAGTACCAGTTAGTCATGCTTCAAAACTGAATGGCACGCCATTAAAAAAATAAAGGTCGATAACTAATGCGACACCTCGGGCCAACACGGCCAGATCGCATTTTGCATGAGAAATTACACACCATGTTTCGTTGACATGTGGTCCCGTTCCAACATATCAGTGAGACGACGGCGAGTCCTTTTCTACTAGTATCTCCTAACGGACGTGTAGGCCGGGGCGCCTCTTCGTGAACCGTGGCAAAATGGCAACCGTCCACTGACTCTTCGCCTTCCCCTCTCGATTTTGAACCGCTGTCGCACGCTCTCCCTCTCCCTCCTCCATTTTCCTTCAGCCCTTCACCCTTTCTTCTGTCATTGTTCGATCGTCTTCTCCATGGAGGGAACAGGCCGGAAACGACCTTGTTATTCTTGCCCCGATCTGAAAGATGACGTGGTGGGGGAACTCATTGATCGGTGCGACGTCATCACCTCAGCTAGCATGGCAGGTTCATTCAAGACCATTCTCGACTCAACTAATAACATCATTACAAGGAACCCAAGAGTCAAGGAGCGGTTTGATCTCCCCTATCTTCTTCACCGTGACCCTTATGACTGGTGCGTGGACGACGAAGGCCTCGCCTTGCGCAAGTTGATGCCGCTTGATAATGATACGTATGATGTTAAGATGCCATCGCTTGAGGGTAAGGCTTGGGCAAGCGCAAATGGAGATTGGGTTGTTTACATTGGGTCCAACTGTGAGTGGGAACTTGTGAATGTGTACACTCGTGACCGGGTTCCACTTCCAAAAATCTCAGCAAACTACCTAGAGGTTGAGCACACCGGTATTGTACGCACGTTCAAATACGATCATGGTGACTGTCTTCTACGGAAGATAGAAATTTGTCGAGTTCCCAACCGCTCTTGGAATTATAACAACTATGAAGTTGTTGCTATCTTCAACAAGCTTGTTGCCGTCCTTCGTGGTTCGACTGGATGGATATTGCTCAAAAATCAGTTTCCGTACATGGATGAGTACTGTGATGCAATTCAATACGAGGGCCTTGTGTTTCCTGCCACCACTCGTGGCACTATTTTTGCATGGAATTCTTATGCTTTCGGTACGTTTGTATTCCACCGTAATTATAATTGTTTCATCCACATGCATGCGGGTTAGCAAGTTTCCGTTTACTAATTAACCTTCTTCTTGTGTTTCCAAGGTCCTATGAACATTCCACCACCTATACTTGAAAAATTTTATAACCAAGGGGGAGATGACGATGGTTATGATCACGAGCATGAGGACGAGCAACACCCATATACTCTGTGGCGCATGGCAACTAATTCTGATGGATCACCTCTTCTTGTGTGTATACAGCCCACTGATGATGTTACTACTAAGGAAGTAGGTGTAGTCTCCCATGGTCGCACTCTCCGGACCTATTCCAACATCCATTGCATGGTATTCGGGATGGATACTAGTGTGCTAGCACCAACTCCTTCTCCCTGGTACAGAATTGATAATCTTGGAGAAAACTCGCTCTTCCTTGGACAAAACTATCCAATGATGGTGAAAGGCGATCCAACTGCTGTTAACACAATGTTACTACCATTTATGAGAAGCAATTGTGTCTATACCTCGGACATTTGGGTGGTTCCCTACCCTGGTACTGATATAGTAGGCCGCTTCAGCCTGGATGATCAGTCCTGCGTTGGTCTCGAGATCGACAATGGATGGCCCATCCCAGAGAATCACTTGTCGTTCAAAGCAAGCGTTTCCAAAGCCGAGGAATGGTTGAGTTGAAGTTCATTTCATTGCTTGTTATTTGTTGTGTGGTGAAAACTTTAGTATTTATAATGTATCCTCGTTGTCGATGTGGGTTGATGACCTGTTGTATGTAATAAAATGATATGCCTGTGATAAACTTACTAAATTTATGAATGGCTTTCGAGTTGCTTCTCTGAGTGAGTGGTGCGACGAGGCAAAAAAATATTTTCCGAATACATAATTGTGCGTGCATTGCAACATGTTATCGGATGAGGCCAATCAACAATAGTAGTACACTATTTGTACTAGCTTCACATGCTTCGCGTGTCGGGCAGTTGTTTTTACTGTAGCCATATGTTAATGTGTTTACTGTACACAACCAACACCTCGAATGCTCGATACTAGTACTATATAGTAAGTAGTAGGAGTAGTAGGGTGGCATGGGCCAGAACAAGCATTTACGTCCAGGAGTACAGCACACGCCACCACCACGACATCCATCTGACACCATATTATTTCTTGGAGTCCGAGCTAGAGCAATCTCTTCAACCTCGTAGTTTCTCTAACTTCAACCATCGCGCAACGGGCGAGGTGGAGGTTTGCCGATAGTCGGTTTCCTCAACTGCGGTCCCACATGTAAGGCCAACTCCAACGCACGACCCCAAACGGACCTCCGTTTTGCACGAACTCCAACGATAATTTTGACTAGAAAAGCAAGACCAAAGAAAAGAAGAACCACAAGAATATATTTTACTACTCTAGAAGATATCCAACTTCCATAACTGCTCCTGTAAGTTGGATTAGTGCCTTCTCGATGCATTCATTATTGATCTGCAGAGGCTCGATCTTGCGTGCTTCTTTCTTCTTCGAGTGTAAAGAAGTAGACGTTGCTTCCTCGCATCTAGTCTCATGTCTAGCCTCTATTCTAGTAGGAGTATCAACAAGTGCACTAGTCTCATCTCTAGCCTCTATGCTAGCTAAAAGGGCTAGAACATCTACTAAATTGTGCTCTGTCAATATATCAATGTACTCTTCTTCCCAATACCAAAACTTGCATCCATTCTACTCCCTCCGTTCCACAATACATGCCTTCTATTTGTCAAAATATAGATGTATCTAGACATGTTTTAGTATATAGGTACATCCATTTTTGGACAAATGGAAGTCAAGTATTTTGGAACGGAGGGAGTACACAATAAAATTTTTAAGTTAGCACAACTAGTCTAATCCGAGAGCACAACCGAAGATTTGGTCGGGTTCTTCCTCCTTTTGCCGACACGTGGGACATCCAGCATCCAGGTCGTGTCATGCAAGAAAATAGAGTGGTAGTTGAAGCCACGTGATGTGCATCTTGGGTTAAACTGTAAATAGAATCTTACTACTCTTGAGTAACTCCAAAAGCGGCCACCGAAGATCTTTATTGGATTTGTTTTTCATCACCAGGACGTCGAGGTGAAAGATGTGCAGGTTCAGTGGGTCCTCTTGCATTTTCACTGACATGTGGGACCGCATGTGAGCAAACAGACGATGGGCTCCGCGTGTCCGCTGGCTGGCTGAGAAGAGAGATAGAGGAGGGCTGAGCACGGACTCCAGGAAATTTGTTCTACGTACCTCGATATAGGATTGATATAGTGGGGTGGCATGGGCCATAACTAGCATTCACGTCTAGCAGTACGGCACACGCCACCCACACGAGTCCCATCCGATGCCAATTTTCTTGGAGTCTGTGCTACAATCATCTCTTCTCCCTCCTGTTTTCTCAGCCATCGCGCGGTGGGCAGGGTGGGGGTTTGCCGATAGTCGGTTTGCTCAACTGTGGTCCCACTTATAAGTGAAAATGCAACACCGCACGCATTCCCCCTTGAGCGACGTGCCGGACCAACCGTGTGGGGGTGCGACGCGAACATGGCAGGCTTTTCCTTTTGAACTCGTAACTTGTAAAATTTGGTTCTGCTCCATGGCGCGACCGATAGATAGAAAATAACGATTTTGCCTAGAGTAATGAGAAGTTTGGTTCTGGCGCCGTTCATACATGGAGTACATACGAAAATTATGAAGTTGATCCGAAAGGTAAGATAATTACTAGTAGTACCATATACTACTACATGGATTTGACGGAAAGATAAAAATACATACGGATCCATCAATGACATCCTCACGCCCTAGTGCGCCGGGTCACCAACCGACGTGTGAGGAGCAGCGGCGTAGGCGGCGAGCTCAACGTGCTTCTAAACAATGCCGTCCAAGGTTGCCCTGTGGTCCAAGAAGGCCAGCGTCCTATCGTCCTCCTCTTGCATGTAGTAGTCCTTGTGGACGATTTGCGCGTAGACGTGGGTGATTATGTCGATGGTGTCTTGCTGCGCCAGGCGCTGTGCGGCGAGCGCGACCTCGAGGTGGACATTCTCCGGCGCGATGGCGAGCAGTCGCAGGGCTACCAGTGCGTCGAAGAGGTTGTCACCATAGTGGCCGTTGAGGGTGGCGGGCATCATAGAGCCTGGGCACGTTGGTTGGAGGCGTACGTCAAAGTCGTCCGCGAGCTTCTTGACGACGGTGAACTTGTCGAGGAAACCGACGAGGACCTTGTCGAACAAAGAGACGAAGTTGTCGTCCAAGAGGCCCCTTGCCCTGGCGGCCTCAACCAATACCTAGAGACATTCCTCTGTGCCGGGCCGCAGGCCGGCGTCGTGGACCATCTGGCATAGCCGGCTGATGCTCGCGCTCATTGCCTCCATGGGTCTAGCTTAGCTTCTAGTCAACTGATCTTGTGATTCGAGTGATCACTCTTGCCCTTGGTTAGCGTGTGTAGGTGCGTAGGATTTCGTACTACTCTTGGCCCTCTACTGCACCTGCCTTTGGTTGTATGATAGGTGGGCCAGCCACCCCTTGGGCCCATGTGTCATTCACCCAAAGGCAGTTGCAGTAAGTCAATGAAGCTGCGTCCCCCTCCGTGCCGGTGCACTATAGTCATCTCACCGGACCTCTAGTTGGGGCCAAATGAGAGAAGTTTGATGTTTACTGTTTTATTGGCCCCGTTTGCATTTTGCGCCAAGTTTTGACCTTTGATTTAACTAATAAAATGTTAATGCATGTAAACAAAAATGTTGTGTAAGTCACCTTACGAAAACCAAATAATCCCAAAACACTTAGGAACGGTGCATTAACTCCCTCCTTGTTTCTTATTTCGTGACATATCAACCAATGAGAGATGTGGGCCGTGCATGCTTTCAATGACTTGAGACTACCAAACATGACATGCAGTGTTTAGTTCATTGCATGTAATCCTATTACTCTAGTTAGCAAAAAGACATTAAATTCTCTCGCCGATAGGAATAAAACACCATGTATTTATTTACAGAGGGAGTAGTACATTTTTCATGACATGCATTACTAGATATTGCTAGTCAAATACTAAAATCCAGATGGACGTGGTAGTACTCCTAAATCCAGACGGTGGTGCTACTAGTACTAGTAGTAGTACTACCAATGTAGTAGGAGTACTAGCATTGTACTACCCGTTGGTCAAATTATTACGTGCTGCTCCTCACAGTGAAGTGACAAGACCCTGCACCGGAGATGACACCTGAGTATAGGCGCCGTGTTCAGCATACCATAGTCAGCCTCACCGTCTGCAGTCACTATCATCATGGCTGTAGAGCTAGCCTGCTTACAACTAGCCCTGTTCGACATAATTTCCCGTGCGTAGATGCCCGTGGCCATCGCGCCAGATTTTTCCACGGCCTTCTAGTTGTGGTGGGGAGGAGATAAGGCTGATTGTGAGAGACAAGGAGTTGTTTGAAAATAGGGAACAAGTGCGGGCATCTTTTTTCAAAAATGGAGAAGCTTGGTTTGTATGCGTCAGATCAAGATCCGACGGCTATTGGTGAAAGATGGGAGGCACAACATCATCACCAACTCAGGACCTGTTTGATTCGCAGGATTTTCAAAACGCAAGAATAGGACACGACAATATTATAAGTTTCAAACTGATATTACAAATGTTAGGAGTAATGCTGCACCTATGAAGAGGGAATTACTAGGAAGTTTACGTAAGAACTTTCGTTACTTTAGGTGGATGCAGCATTATCGTACAAACTAAAATCCACCGCCCTGGCAAGTCACTAATGGGCAAATAAGTTTTCGAGTCTCTGGCCACTTGATGTTTCAAAAACAAATTCAGCTTCTGCGGAGACTTTGTCATTTAGGCTTAGACGCTTGCGGTGATTAGCACGCCATTCATTGTTGCACCAGAGAACGCCAAACCTCATTACCTTGAGCACACTTGCCTCCAGAATAAAGAACCTGGCCAATTTAATCTCAGATGTGCTGCCTCGGTAGTCGATCAAATCAATTTCTGTAAGATGGAGATCAAGGCATTCGATGAGATTGTTATAGTGAAGCACATTTTTCACTTTCGGGTCTTTTTTTATCTTCAAAAGAAGAGAACATATTAGAGCAGCTGGCTATATAAGATTGTCGTGTCATCAAGAGGTACCAATATCATTCGCTCATACGATAGGGTTGGCTGGCTAGTGATATTTCTCTCTCTCTCTCTCTCTCTCTCTGTGTGTGTGTGTGTGTGTGTGTGTGTGTGTTTCCTCTCATTTAACTAGGAGCACATGAAGAGCTTGGGCATTTGTTGCCTTCCACTATGTGGCCGATGCCATATTTCGCAAAAAGTATGCCACATAATATGCATCGATGTCAAATCAAAAGATTTTGGCACCGCTCTCGCGATGTGAGAGAGTTGGCACCACTGTGCACACAGACCCACATGTATAAACAAATCAATCAAACCAACTACACCAGCCTCTCACTCTCCTAAACAAGTGTTTTTTATTGCCTCAGTCCTCTCTCTCTCCCACGCAGTGTTTTTTCATTGCGTGAGTTAATTTGGCATCGGAGCAAAGTAGGTGATCCAGATTGGGGCACCAGGTGAGCAATGGAGGGGCATCGATGCCAAATGCATCACAAGTGAATTTGGCACGTGTTTTGGCCTACATAGCCCACTTTTGTACCCCCTCCATCCCAAAATTGTTGTCTTAGATTTGTCTAAATACGGATGTATCTAGTTACATTTTAGTGTTAGATACATCCGTATCTAAACAAATGTAAGACAAGAATTTTGGGACGGGGGGAATACTACCTCGTATTTAGTATAAAATTTTGACCACAGATTTACCTAAGAAAATGCCAATGCATGTCACTAAAAATTACACCATTTGAAATTATGTTCAAATACGAATCCAACGATATAGTTCTTAGTGACATGTATTAACATTTTGTCAGTTAAATCTATGGTCAAATTTTGATACTACAAAATTGGAAGAGTAAACCAGGACGGAGGTAGTGCTTGCTCTTATGGTAACCATAGAGTTACTGGAGTAGTCTAAGTTACTTTCCACTATGACTAGGCTAGGCTACTATAGTAGTACAACATAAAAACGATGCAGGTGATCACGTGAGAAAAAATACTAAAAACATTTCTTTCGATGCAGTGCGTAGATGCAGTTTTGAACACTACACTTGTCATTGTAATTTGGGAAAATTACGAAAAAATTGAGCTACGTTGTGATTACCATTTACTTATAGGAAAGAAGTTTCACCTCGATGAGTAGCTTCTCCGTGCACGGAAAGCTTGTAAGGAATCCATCAACTTGATCCAGATTGGAGCCGATAGATTTTAGTGCCAAGATCTTCACTGTGCGCATGGACTGGGTCAAGCTTGTGGGAATCATTTTTGGAAGACGGTCGTAAATACATCAAGAAGAAATTTAAAAATGTGAATTTCAAGAAGATGGAGAAGATGATGAGTGTTGTACCTGAACGATTATGGATCCAATAAAGAGTTCGGAGAATTTGGCAGACGAGTACGCCAACGCTGTCAATTTCGGCGCGTCAATGACCTTGATTTTTGGTGGACCTTCTAGATCCGATACAAGCAATCTCTCAAGGAAAGGCGCATTCTCAATGACCATAACGTGGAACAGCTGGAGTGATCTCTTCCCAATTGATGTCTTGTTGCGGGGCCAGCAAGATATATAAATCCATCGGAGATTCGTCGAGGCATTGTGGAGGCTAATGAACCCGTGGATCTGCTCAAGACAAAGGTACTCGAGCACAGTACAGCTGTGGAGCAGGTGCTCCATAGCCATCTTCGAGATTACAACATCGAAGAGGTCGAGCTTCTTAAGTTGAGGGAGAAGAAGGGCGGGCGCGACATTAATCTGGGGAAGATAGCAGGAGCTGAAGCTGGCGCGGCGCAGCGTTGGCGTGAGGCGGAGCGCGGATGGTGGTAGAGAGCGACATCGTCTAGCTTCAAAGTTGAGCTCCTCGAGCTTGTCTAGCGCGGGGGATAAGAACCACTCGTCGAACTTGGGTTGGACCTTGCAGTTGGTACTGAACATGAGGATGTCAAGGTGTCTGGCTAGCCTAGGATGCGATGAAAGGATCTTGGAGACTGCGGCCATGCGTTTGCAATCCCCATCGCAGAGGCAGCAGTGACGGTGAGGTTGAGGGGGACGCAGCGCCAGAGGGGGCGCCACCGCTGGGAGAGCAGGGCGGTCCGCACGACAGATTTGGTGGGGAGGAGGCCGATGATGATGAGCAGCATGTCGTCGGGGAGGCTGCTGATGAAGTCCAGGCTCGCCGGATGCGGTTTTGGCTTGAGCCGCCTCCGCTTGTTGGCTGCCTCGCCGTCCATCTCAACCGGCGGCGACGCCGGTGTACACGTGTGCTGGTGTGTGTTGTGTGCTGGGTGTGCGCGAGTGCGTCCTTCTGTGCATGCCGCCGCGCAGTGGTGAATTGTGCGTGAGTGCGTCCTTCACACGCAAGAAGTGTGTCCTCAATGCGCCCTCAATTTACTAGCGAGCGGGGTGCTACCCCGAGTGGTTTCAACTTTGTTTATTTCACTGCGTGTCAGATGGGCCTCTAGTTTACTTATTTTCACCCACTGGCACATGGCCCAGCACACGAAGATACAGAGCACGAGCTGACAAGGCAACATGTGGATTGGTTGATCAGTCAACTAAACAATATACAGAGCTATACGCTGACACAATAAGCGTATAATCCGTCGGTATAGAGAGTTCAAGTGAGAGGGGAGGCCCGTGAGAGATAGCAGAGAGAGAGAGACAAAGAGCTGCTCCCTCCGTTCGATAATGTAGTTCCAACATTTTTTTAAAGTCAAACTTTTGAAACTTTGACCAAGTTTATCAAGAAATTACTTATATCTACAATACCAAAGATAAATGATAGTATGAAGTAAGTACATGTTGTGATGAATCTAATGATCGTTCCGGATGTAAATGTTTTTCTCCACATATACCTGGTCAAACTTTTCTGAGGTTTGACTTTTCAAAACATCCATATGCTTATGGACGTGACAGAGTCCCTAACTAGAGAGAGAGAGAGAGAGAGAGAGAGAGAGAGAGAGAGAGAGAGAGAGAGAGAAAGAGTGAGTGAAAAAAGTGTGTGTGCGTGTGTGAGAGACATGGACAACACACGATAAAAGTAGAGAAAAAGCGTGCGTGTCTTATGCAAACATATCACACATGCATCTTTGACAACGGAGGCAAGGTGAGGAGATAGTGTGTGGTTGTTCGGAACCGAGAGAGCAAGACCCCTAGCACGTGGCCAAGAGGGGTCTGACAAACAAGGGAGAGAGGTCGAGAGAGACGTACGGAGAAAATGCAGACATGGGGAGGAGAGAGTGTATGTTTCTCATAGAGAGATCCCCTGGAGATCGTGATGGGACTACATGGGTGGGATATCGAGTGACAAGGTGTGTGCGCAATAGAAGATGCCCTGAGAGATATCGAGATAGACATATGGATGGAAGGAGACAATACGTGTGTTCCTGATGGCTAGTAAGAGATAATCATACTTAGGAGGGGGGAGTGCTTGCGCCTATGATGGAGTGAGGGATTATGGTACTTAGGGGGGGTGCTTGTCACATGGAGAGAGAACAAGGGCGGAGAGTGTTGGATGGGTCTATATGTATAGCGCGAGCGAGACATGTGTATGTGTGAACCAGGGAGATATAAGGTTAGTTTGGCTTGCGTCCTGAGCATCTTTTGCCTGGCCTGGGGTTGTGGCTGGATTTCATGCATGCTTTTTTGGTTGCTACCCTGTGAAAAAGAAAGCCCACCTGGCCTGGGTTCCCTTGCACTTTAATTAGCCTGGCTGGACTCCAGACACTGCAAGGAGCCTGGCCCAGGCGACCGATTTCAAATGCCTGGCCGTGCCTGGTCGTGCGGCCACGAGGCTAACAGCAACATGGATGGATATTAGCATTAAATAATTGCTGCATGGATTGATTGATGGGACGTTGATGCTTTGCCTGGCCCATGCATGAACCAAACGCTTCAACACCACACAAGCCTGGCCAGGCAGAAATATTTTACATCTCACATCCACACCAGGCAGTACTGGCCATCAAGGCATGAGGGTCAGGTCACGAACCAAACTGACCAATAAAGTTTCAGAGAGATTGAGGAGCCCCGATAAGGCTAAGTGGTGCGTCAGATAGCTGAGAGGGGGTATCACGCCCAATATGCGACCCTATCCAAAAGGAACTCGAAGGTCCCACCAAGGATAGACCCGCATATTGGAACGCTTTTGCAAGGTGGATATCATTACATCAACATTACATAATAGATGGGGATACATACATAAGGCATACAATGCCACACGAATACAACATCACAATACATCAGAGCACCATCCGACTACAGATGAATCATAAACAGAAACTCAAACAATATCCACCCTGCTAGCCCAGGCTGCCGACCTGGAACCTATCCCCTGATCGAAGAAGCAGGAGAAGAAACTCCAAAGCAAGCAACATCGCTCTCGCGTCATGATCATCGCATAACCTGTACCTGCAACTGTTGTTGTAGTAATCTGTGAGCCACGAGGACTCAGCAATCCCATTACCATGGGTATCAAGACTAGCAAAGCTTAATGGGAAAGGAAGGGGTAAAGTGGTGAGGTTGCAACAGCGACTAAGCATATATGGTGGCTAACATACGCAAATGAGAGCGAGAAGAGAAACAAAGGAACGGCCGTCAACTAGTAATGATCAAGAGGTGATCCTGAACACCTACTTACGTCAGACATAACCCAAAGACCGTGTTCACTTCCCGGACTCCGCCGAGAAGAGACCATCACAGCTACACACTCGGTTGATGCGTTTTAATTCGGATCTGGTGTCAAGTTATCTACAACCGGACATTAACAAATTCCCATCTGCCACATAACCGCGGGCACGGCTCTCGAAAGTTTAAACCCTGCAGGGGTGTCCCAACTTAGCCCATGACAAGCTCTCGCGATCAACGAAGGAATAGACCTTCTCCCAGGAAGACCCGATCAGTCTCGGAATCCCGGTTTACAAGACATTTCGACAATGGTAAAACAAGACCAGCAAGACCTCCCGGCGTGCCGACATCCTGATAGTAGCCGCGCGTATCTCGTCTCAGGCCACGACCGGATGAATACTACGTACGGCAACCGACGATACCCCAAGTTGCCTAGGGGCGGCACCGCAAGTGGCTCTGGTTTGGACCAACACTTAGACAAGCATTGGCCCGGGGGGGGCGCTATAATAAAGATGACCCTTGGGTTAATTACTCCCAAGGGAAAAGTAGGTGGTGGTGAGGCAAATGGTAAAACCAATGTTGGGCCTTGCTGGAGGAGTTTTATTCAAAGCGAACTGTCAGGGGGGTCCCAGAAATTACCCGACCGCGTTAGGAACGCAAAATCCGGGAACATAACACCGGTATGACGGAAACTAGGGCGGCAAGAGTGGAACAAAACACCAGGCATAAGACCGAGCCTTCTACCCTTTACCAAATATATAGATGCATTAATAATATAAGAGATATTGTGATATCCCAACATAAACCCTGTCCACCATGGAGCAATCTTCAACTTCACCTGCAACTAGCAACGCTATAAGAGGGCTGAGCAAAGCGGTAACATAGCCAAGCAATGGTTTGCTAGGAAGGGTGTCAAAGGTTAGAGGTTCATGGCAATTTGGGAGGCTTGAAGAACAAATGATAGGTAACGCAGCATAGCGATAGAACGAAGCAACTAGCATAGCAATGATAGTAGTGAGATCCAGGGTAGCGGTCATCTTGCCTGAAATCCCGCAAGGAAGAAGAACGAGTCCATGAAGAAGATGAAGCCAC
The DNA here is from genome assembly GCF_002162155.2 of Triticum dicoccoides. Classification (NCBI taxonomy): domain Eukaryota; kingdom Viridiplantae; phylum Streptophyta; class Magnoliopsida; order Poales; family Poaceae; genus Triticum; species Triticum dicoccoides. Next base: position 312,124,299 of record NC_041381.1, on the reverse strand, counting down.
GAAGACGAACCAATTGTAGATGAACGAATCCTCACGATCGCAACGAAACGGGAACTATCGAGAAGAAGCACACAACATAGTAAACACACCACACATGAACAAGACATGATGCACAACAAGCATGATGCATGACAAGGCTACATGAAGCTACTCATGGCAAGAGATGATGCAAACAAGAACAACACATCAAGGCAAGTTTAAATGAGGCCGGGAACAACATATAACAATTCCGGTAAGTCCTCATATGCAAATTTCGAAATTGGTCCAGATCTGAATAAACATTATGTTCAAGTTGTTAAACAGCAGGTTAAGATGCACCAAGATTATCTACACGAAATTCTAGTCAAGTTACATATAAAGTTCATTAGATTCGGAGCTACGGACTAGAAGATATGAGCAAAACAAGTTAAACATGGCATTGATGCAAAATGCACCCAAACATCAAGCAAACACACCAAAACAAGGATGCAACATGATAATATGAAGCTACATGCAAAATCAAGCAAGTTTCATATAGAGCACACTCAAAACGGAGCAACGGTGCAACACACACACACTATACAAGTCATAACAACAATCTGTCCATAACAGCAACTAGGCATCTTGCAAGCATCAAAACACTAAGCTACGGCACCCCAACATAATAACAAAAGGCATTGGAATGAAGTACAGGTAAAGCATAACAAGACATGAACACTGAGCTATCTCCAGAGACAACAAGAACATGCTCAAAAAGACATGGGAAGATTGCAAATAATAACAGTTTCAGACTTTAGCAGAAATAACATCAGGTTGCAATGTTTAGAGCAAGCAAACAACATGTTACAGCAACATATCATGGCAAACAAAGGCATGGCATGAATCTACTAAATGCATATATCAAAAGTCCCTTACTGGCCATGAGCCAAAAAGGCACAGAAAATATGATGGTACCCATGTAAACATGGCAAGTTATATTACAGATTCAAACATGGCAGGAACAACAATAAGTAGGCATGTTCGTGAGCTTGAACCACTCACCACAGAGCAATACATGGCATGGCAAGGCAACCAACAGCAAGAAGACATGTTTATGAAGCTAAGCATGGCAAGAGCAAGTTCATAGGGTGCATGGAACACTAGCAAAACACATGGGAACAAGTGAACTTAAAGTTAACAGGCTGACAGCAACATTATCAAGCAACTTTAGAGCAAGATTACAACAAGTTCCAGCAGGCTATAATTGCAACCAAGGGCATGAGTGGATAGAGCATGACATGTAGATCAAAACATGTTTATAGAGCATCTCCAGATTATGCACAGAATGATTAGTAGAAGCATGTTAACATAGCAACAAACTATAACATAATCTGTCTAGTAAAACAGCAACAGCAACTACCCTACTTAACAAGCTTGATACACTCAGCACACAACTCACAAAAATACATGGTATACACCCCTGGAAAGATGGAATGGCATAGATCAACATACATGTAGACATCAACCTCATAGGATGCACACATCAATCATGGCAAAAATGATAAATGAGCAAGTTATAACAGTTTCAGCAGATTAACATCAACATGCACTCTTCCAACAGCATTTCGGGCGTCAAGATGAGCTCAAATGAAAATGATGCAATGGAACGAAATGAAGTACTCGTTGATACGAACAATTTTACATATTACACGCACGAAACGGAGCTACGGATGCAGAGATGTGATTCGATGAACATGGCATGATAATATATGAAATCTGGGACTTAGACGAATTTTGGAGGGGGGGAGGGGAAAGTCAACTTGCACGGAAAACGAGGTTCGCTGGGGTTTCCGCCAGAGAGGATGAAGAGGCGGCCAGGGAGGACGCTCCGGCGACGGGGCGCGGCGGCGGGCCTCTCCCCGACCGGATCCAGCCAGATCCGAGCGCGAGGAGGCGCGGGACGCCGGTGGGTGGCGCGGGGCATCGAGGAGATGCCGGCGGGGCGGCGGCGGCCATGGCGCGCCGGCGGCAGAGGGCAGACGGAGGCGCGCG
>NC_041381.1:312115245-312121684 GCF_002162155.2 Triticum dicoccoides | reverse complement strand
CCCCGCGGGCCGGCGGCGGCGGGAGGGCGCGGGGGCCACATGGCGGCTGCGGGTTCGCCGGGCGCGGCGGCGCGGACGTGTCCGGGCGGGAAACGGACATGTCCGGCGGCGGAGGTAGGTGGAGGCTAGGGTTTCGGGGGTTTGGACCGCGAAAAATGGAGGGGAGGACTTATTTATATGTAGAGGGAGCTAGGAGAGTCCAAATGAGGTGCGGTTTTCGGCCACGCGATCGGGATCGAACGACCGAGAGCATGGAGGGGAGTTTGCTGGGTTTTGGGCCACTTTGGAAGGGGTGTTGGGCTGCAACAAAAGAGGCTTCTGCGGTTACCCGGTTAACCGTTGGAGTATCAAACGACCTCCAAATGGCACGAAACTTGAGAGGCGGTCTACCGGTGCTATACCAAGGCCGCTTGGCAAACCTCGGTCCATTCCGAGAATGTTTAACACCCGCACACTAAAAGAGTCAAGAAGGGGACGCCGGATGACATAGGAGTGCCGGATTGCAAAACGGACAACGGGGAAAAAGCTCGGATGCATGAGACGAACACGTATGCAAAATGAAATGCACATGATGACATGATATGAAATGCAGATGATGACATGGCAAAGTGCAACACACAAGCAAATGACATGGCAACGACGGCGAATGACTGGCAGACACCTGGCGCATCGAATCCGGGGCGTTACAACACTCCTCCACTAACAAGAGATCTCGTCCCGAGATCTTAGGACCGAGACGGAAGGGAAAAAGGGATGAGGTGAAACAAAAACTCCAGAGAAGAAGCAAAGAATCGAGAGCACTCGAGAAGAAGAGAGGAATGACGAGGATGACGAGAATCGAAAGCTCACGAAATCAGATAGACTATGAAACGACTCTGGTTAGAACGAGATAAAAAACGAATAAGACTGAAAAGATTTAGGTAGAACTCCGGCTAAACATGGAGGAATAGAACACGAACTAGAGAGGATGGAATGATACTTGATGAACTCTTGAAGAATGAATTAAATCATGAAGAACCACCATGAAGAACTCTGGTAACAAAAGGATGGTGAGATAGAATGAAGGATGAAAGAATAAGATTAAAGCCTTGTGATGATTTAGATGGAGGTTCCGACGAAATGGCCGAGGAAATTTGAACTCCGGAAAAGAAAAGATGAAAACACTTGGAACTAGAATTTATTCATCAAGAACAAACTCCGAAGGATGGAATTACTCACTTGGATGAAATAAGAATGAGGTTTATTATATGCTTATCCTTCATCAAATTAAATTGATGACAAGCAATGGATTTAGCATAATACTTATTCTTCTTGAAAAGGATTAAGGGAAATATGGCGCAAAACTTGAGAAAGTCTTCATGAACCACCGGGAAGAATTAGAAGAACCAATAAGCTAGAGGGATTTAGATGCAAAAGAACGAAGAGATCATGAGCTGATTAAAGAACACTTGAGCGAAGCACCGGAAGAATATTGAGACGAGCGAAAGGGCACATATATAGAATAATTGGAGAACGAATTTGAAAAAACTTAGAAAGAATAAATCTTCCGAAAAGGTGGCCTCCGGATGATCGAGAGAGAAAGCAACTCCTGAAATGCTCCGGATGGATGAAAAGAATTTGCATGACTTGAAACAATTTGATAGGATAACATCGAGCTAGCACCGCGAATCTCCGGGAGAACGGCCAAGATTTAGAGGAAAAAAACTCTTCTTCGGTCTTCAAATGACGACGAGAAACACCACCAAAATTACTAAGATACTCTGGGAGAATGAAAAGCAAAGATGTTGAGCTGACGATGAAAAGAATTTGAACGAGATCTTGGAGAAGGCATGTGACTGATGAAATTCATTCTTACATCACACTTGAAAAGAATTTAAGAATAACTCCGGGGAATTAGAAGAGTCAGGTAAGATCCTGGGAAAAGACCTATGGGTTAGGGCCCACTGAAGAGAGAAAACACCGTTGAAAAGGATTGTTGAATAGATAGATGATGCATCGGAACAATTGAAATATTTGAATGAGGTGACCACCTCGAATTAATTGGAACACAGACGAATCTCCTGAGATGTCTTGAACTCCGGAAGGATTGAAATGGCGAGAGGCGAATGAGCAGGGAAAAACACTTGAGCCGAGGAAAAGAATACGATCAACACCGAAAAACTTGAATTGAGTCCACCGAAGAAGAAAAGAGATGAAGAGTGACGAATGAGACGAGAATTCACCGGTTGAAATAATTGAGGGAAGACTGAAGAGGCTCCGCACGAATGAAATTGATGCTCGAACAGACTCAGACTCCGAGAAGAAGAGGGTGGGAGGGCGGGAAAACAAGGGTAACTTGGAAGGGGAACCGACGAATATCTTGAAGAGAAAACACCGGTTGAAAACATTGATGAAAGAAAACAAAGACTTCGCACGAGTAGGATGGATACTTGATTACGGACTCCGGTTCCGAGATGAAAAAGGGAGGGCGGGTGGGAAAAACAAGGACAACTTCGGACAGGGAAACAACATCGATCGAAAAGGGCCGAGGATTGATATCCCAAAGACAAAGAGGTTCGAATCAGCTTGACGAAGAATGCGCCGGACAAAAGAGGATGGACAACTCACGAAACTAACCACGTGATCCTAAAGAAAAATTTGAAGGGGAAGAGGAGTAGTTCAAAACACCTACGTCAAGATTCCTTACCAGAGCGACGAAGGGGTAGAGGAGTAAAAAGAATTCCTACTCTCCGATATAACTAGACTCCGAAATAGTTTTCTTCTAGACTCAACAACGGCCAAACTACACGATCAATCGAGGGGGCTCCTAAGGTCGGTCGAGGCTCTGATTACCAACTTATCACGCCCAATATGCGACCCTATCCAAAAGCAACTCGAAGGTCCCACCAAGGATAGACCCGCATATTGGAACGCTTTTGCAAGGTGGATATCATTACATCAACATTACATAATAGATGGGGATACATACATAAGGCATACAATGCCACATGAATACAACATCACAATACATCAGAGCACCATCCGACTACAGATGAATCATAAACAGAAACTCAAACAATATCCACCCTGCTAGCCCAGGCTGCCGACCTGGAACCTATCCCCTGATCGAAGAAGCAGGAGAAGAAACTCCAAAACAAGCAACATCGCTCTCGCGTCATGATCATCGCATAACCTGTACCTGCAACTGTTGTTGTAGTAATCTGTGAGCCATGAGGACTCAGCAATCCCATTACCATGGGTATCAAGACTAGCAAAGCTTAATGGGAAAGGAAGGGGTAAAGTGGTGAGGTTGCAGCAGCGACTAAGCATATATGGTGGCTAACATAAGCAAATGAGAGCGAGAAGAGAAACAAAGGAACGGTCGTCAACTAGTAATGATCAAGAGGTGATCCTGAACACCTACTTACGTCAGACATAACCCAAAGACCGTGTTCACTTCCCAGACTCCGCCGAGAAGAGACCATCACGGCTACACACTCGGTTGATGCGTTTTAATTCGGATCTGGTGTCAAGTTATCTACAACCGGACATTAACAAATTCCCATCTGCCACATAACCGCGGGCACGGCTCTCGAAAGTTTAAACCCTGCAGGGGTGTCCCAACTTAGCCCATGACAAGCTCTCGCGATCAACGAAGGAATAGACCTTCTCCCAGGAAGACCCGATCAGTCTCGGAATCCCGGTTTACAAGACATTTCAATAATGGTAAAACAAGACCAGCAAGACCTCCCGGCGTGCCGACATCCTGATAGTAGCCGCGCGTATCTCGTCTCAGGCCACGACCGAATGAACACTACGTACGGCAACCGACGATACCCCTAGTTGCCTAGGGGCGGCACCGCAAGTGGCTCTGGTTTGGACCAACACTTAGAAAAGCATTGGCCCGGGGGGGCTATAATAAAGATGACCCTTGGGTTAATTACTCCCAAGGGAAAAGTAGGTGGTGGTGAGGCAAATGGTAAAACCAATGTTGGGCCTTGCTGGAGGAGTTTTATTCAAAGCGAACTGTCAGGGGGGTCCCATAAATCACCCGACCGTGTTAGGAACGCAAAATCCGGGAACATAACACCGGTATGACGGAAACTAGGGCGGCAAGAGTGGAACAAAACACCAGGCATAAGGCCGAGCCTTCCACCCTTTACCAAATATATAGATGCATTAATAATATAAGAGATATTGTGATATCCCAACATAAACCCTGTCCACCATGGAGCAATCTTCAACTTCACCTGCAACTAGCAACGCTATAAGAGAGCTGAGCAAAGCGGTAACATAGCCAAGCAATGGTTTGCTAGGAAGGGTGTCAAAGGTTAGAGGTTCATGGCAATTTGGGAGGCTTGAAGAACAAATGATAGGTAACGCAGCATAGCGATAGAACGAAGCAACTAGCATAGCAATGATAGTAGTGAGATCCAGGGTAGCGGTCATCTTGCCTGAAATCCTGCAAGGAAGAAGAATGAGTCCATGAAGAAGATGAAGCCACGAAGACGAACCAAGCGTAGATGAACGAATCCTCACGATCGCAACAAAACGGGAACTATCGAGAAGAAGCACACAACATAGTAAACACACCACACATGAACAAGACATGATGCACAACAAGCATGATGCATGACAAGGCTACATGAAGCTACTCATGGCAAGAGATGATGCAAACAAGAACAACACATCAAGGCAAGTTTAAATGAGGCCGGGAACAACATATAACAATTCCGGTAAGTCCTCATATGCAAATTTCGAAATTGGTCCAGATCTGAATAAACATTATGTTCAAGTTGTTAAACAGAAGGTTAAGATGCACCAAGATGATCTACACGAAATTCTAGTCAAGTTACATATAAAGTTCATTAGATTCGGAGCTACGGACTAGAAGATATGAGCAAAACAAGTTAAACATGGCATTGATGCAAAATGCACCCAAACATCAAGCAAACACACCAAAACAAGGATGCAACATGATAATATGAAGCTACATGCAAAATCAAGCAAGTTTCATATAGAGCACACTCAAAACGGAGCAACGGTGCAGCACACACACACACTATACAAGTCATAACAACAATCTGTCCATAACAGCAACTAGGCATCTTGCAAGCATCAAAACACTAAGCTACAGCACCCCAACATAATAACAAAAGGCATTGGAATGAAGTACAGGTAAAGCATAACAAGACATGAACACTGAGCTATCTCCAGAAACAACAAGAACATGCTCAAAAAGACATGGGAAGATTGCAAATAATAACAGTTTCAGACTTTAGCAGAAATAATATCAGGTTGCAATGTTTAGAGCAAGCAAACAACATGTTACAGCAACATATCATGGCAAACAAAGGCATGGCATGAATATACTAAATGCATAGATCAAAAGTCCCTTACTGACCGTGAGCCAAAAAGGCACAGAAAATATGATGGCACCCATGTAAACATGGCAAGTTATATTACAGATTCAAACATGGCAGGAACAACAATAAGTAGGCATGTTCGTGAGCTTGAACCACTCACCACAGAGCAATACATGGCATGGCAAGGCAACCAACAGCAAGAAGACATGTTTATGAAGCTAAGCATGGCAAGAGCAAGTTCATAGGGTGCATGGAACACTAGCAAAACACATGGGAACAAGTGAACTTAAAGTTAACAGGCTGACAGCAACATTATCAAGCAACTTTAGAGCAAGATTACAACAAGTTCCAGCAGGCTATAATTGCAACCAAGGGCATGAGTGGATAGAGCATGACATGTAGATCAAAACATGTTTATAGAGCATCTCCAGATTATGCACAGAATGATTAGTAGAAGCATGTTAACATAGCAACAAACTATAACATAATCTGTCTAGTAAAACAGCAACAGCAACTACCCTACTTAACAAGCTTGATACACTCAGCACACAACTCACAAAAATACATGGTATACACCCCTGGAAAGATGGAATGGCATAGATCAACATACATGTAGACATCAACCTCATAGGATGCACACATCAATCATGGCAAAAATGATAAATGAGCAAGTTATAACAGTTTCAGCAGATTAACATCAACATGCACTCTTCCAACAGCATTTCGGGCATCAAGATGAGCTCAAATGAAAATGATGCAATGGAACGAAATGAAGTACTCGTTGATACGAACAATTTTACATATTACACGCACGAAACGGAGCTACGGATGCAGAGATGTGATTCGATGAACATGGCATGATAATATATGAAATCTGGGACTTAGACGAATTTTGGAGGGGGGGGGGGGAAATCAACCTGCACGGAAAACGAGGTTCGCCGGGGTTTCCGCCGGAGAGGAAGAAGAGGCGGCCAGGGAGGACGCTCCGGCGACGGGGCGCGGCGGCGGGGCCTCTCCCCGACCGGATCCAGCCGGATCCGGGCGCGAGGAGGCGCGGGACGCCGGTGGGTGGCGCGGGACGGCGAGGAGATGCC
>NC_041381.1:312049083-312114547 GCF_002162155.2 Triticum dicoccoides | reverse complement strand
GCGGGGGCCACGTGGTGGCTGCGGGTTCGCCGGGCGCGGCGGCGCGGACGTGTCCGGGCGGGAAACGGACATGTCCGGCGGCGGAGGTAGGTGGAGGCTAGGGTTTCGGGGGTTTGGACCGCGAAAAATGGAGGGGAGGACTTATTTATAGGTAGAGGGAGCTAGGAGAGTCCAAATGAGGTGCGGTTTTCGGCCACGCGATCGTGATCGAACGACCGAGAGCATGGAGGGGAGTTTGCTGGGTTTTGGGCCACTTTGGAAGGGGTGTTGGGCTGCAACAAAAGAGGCTTCTGCGGTTACCCGGTTAACCGTTGGAGTATCAAACGACCTCCAAATGGCACGAAACTTGACAGGCGGTCTACCGGTGCTATACCAAGGCCGCTTGGCAAACCTCGGTCCATTCCGAGAACGTTTAACACCCGCACACTAAAAGAGTCAAGAAGGGGACGCCGGATGACATAGGAGTGCCGGATTGCAAAACGGACAACGGGGAAAAAGCTCGGATGCATGAGACGAACACGTATGCAAAATGAAATGCACATGATGACATGATATGAAATGCAGATGATGACATGGCAAAGTGCAACACGCAAGCAAATGACATGGCAACGACATCGAATGACTGGCAGACACCTGGCGCATCGAATCCGGGGCGTTACAGGGGGAAAGAGATATTCCATCCGCTCGATAATGCATTGCATGTAAATTTTTTTAGAAGTCAAACTTTGGAAACTTTGATCAGGTTTACGCAAATATTATTTATATCTACAATACCAAAGATACATCATACAAAACTACATCTCATGGTGAATCTAATGGTATATGTTTGCCGTACTAGATGTAATTGTTTTTCTCCATGTACATGGTCAAACTTTGTGATGTTTGACTTTTCAATAAATATATATGCTATGGACCGAGGAGAGTGCCTAAGTCGAGACAGATCAAGTGTGTGTGTGAAGGAGAATGAGTAAGTGTGCAAAAAGAGTATGTGTGTGAAAGAGAAAGTGACAACAAATGATAAATTAGAGAGAGTGTGTGTTTTTTCGTTTCTTATGCAAACATATCACGCATGCATCTCCGAGATAGAAAAGTGAGGCGAGGAGATACACAAAGATAACTAGTGTGTGATTGTTTGCAACGGAGAGAGACACCCCTGTAGCACATGTCCAATAGAGGTCTAGCCAACAAGGAACAAAGGTTGAGAGGGACACATGGAGGACATGGACGCATGGGGAGGGAGAGAGGGTGTGTTTTTGATAGAGAGATCCCCTCGAGATCGTGAGGGGACTATATGGGTGGGAGATCGAGGGAGGTGCGTGCGTGATAGAAAGATGCCCTGAGAGAAATCGAGATAGACCATGCACATGTTTGTGATGGAGACTAAGATTAGCTAGTCATAAACATATAGGGGGGACTGCGTGTGCCTACAATTGAGTGAGGGACCATCATACTTGGCTAGCTAGGCATGAGATTGTGTGTGTGTGCGTGTGAGATGGAGAGAGAATGAGGGAGAGAGATAGAGTTTTAGATGGGCCTATCGAGTGCGAGTGAGATATGCATGTGTATGTGTGACCCAGGTGGATGGAGAGTTTGAGAGAGGGGGGGAAGAGCTCCAAGACGACAAAGTGGTGCATGAGAGAGTTACGGGCAAAGATCCAAGGAATTTGTGTGTGTAAGATGAGTGCACCCAAGATATCTAGATTGTACTAGCTAGAGTATCATACATAGTGTGTGAGAGAGACCTATAAATGGTGTATATATGCATGCGAACTAGAAAGACCCCCCCCACACACACAAAGAGAGAGAGAGGGAGAGAGAGAGAGATGGATAGAAAGGGAGAGGTATCAACAAGGTTTTTGTGTCGGATGCGTGCAACAGAATTGAAGATTGTCGGCGAGAGAGAGAGAGGAGAGAGAACAGGAGTCCGGGAGAGGGGGAGGTCGCTTTTTATGCATCAAAGACTGATATAAACCATGTTTCGATATAAACTTGCATTCAAATATTTAAATTGGAGAACATGTTGTCTGCAATCCACACATGAACGGATATATGCGTATATCAAACAAGTTCATTAATTTGACTTTCAACATGTTCATGGAGTACTATAATACTGTACAACATGCTACTCGATTGAGGTGTTCAATTTTGGATTTACTTCACTATTTTGACCTAGTGAACGAGCTATTTCATTGAATCGAGATATTTCATATTGGGTTTGATTCGCATTTTTGAATGGGTCAACTATTTGTCATATAGTAAATCGCTAGCAACGAGCATGTAAAAACACATTACTCCCGAGCATCATCTCTCCATCTAAAAAAGAAGTGGCAAGCTAATATTTCAAAATTTGATTCGAATCGACTTGGTAAGGTAGACGTGGATGCTCATTCTCCCAAAATTTGAACGAACCATTAAACATCCTCTCTGCTCGGTGGAATTCGCCCAAGCAAATAAATGGGAGACGCGAGATTACCGTCCTATGTGGGACACACATCAATTGGCCCGTTGTACATCGAGGGTAGGTTCGTAACTTCATCCAAGCGCGCCTTCTCCTCGGCCGAAATGACACGTGCCGAATAATTCATAAACCATGGTCGGCAAAACACGCTCTCCTCGCCTGAAATAGCTCGCGCCCACTATTTCAAAACACGCTCTCCTCGCGCGAAATCGCTTGCTCCCACTATAGTTCAAAACACGCCCTCCTCGCCCGAAATCGCTCCCGCCCACTATTTGGGGAGAAGCAAAGTTACTCTAATATCCCCGACCATCAGTACACAGACCCAAGCCGAGAAGCCTAAAGGCAAGGGTACAACTGTAACTCCCCCTCACATTTCAGACAAATGCGTCTGTAAGACATGGTTCCACTCCCCTCCCAACTCCCCCCGCCCCCTCCATTCATACCTCGTGGGCACCAAATCACCTTCTCCCCGGGAAGCTCCCTTCTCCCGAGCCGCGAAACCTCAGCCCCACCTCCATGGCGCCCCCACCGCACCAATTTCACAGCCGCCCTCCTCCCTAATGCCGGAGATGCTGTCCATTTGCTGCCGTGCACTGGGCCGTGTGCCTCTTACTCCGTGCTGCTAGTGCTGCCTCGTCGACGGCCGCGTGAACCGTACCGGAGCCGATTCACCCCCGCCGTTGTTCACGGCGCTGGAGCGGCTCCAACTTCGGATCCGTCTAGAGTCCTGGCGCTGCTTCCCCGTAGCCGTCGACTGTCGCGACATCGTTGTTTCCCTGCCGCCGGTCGCCACCGCAACCACGCCGGCCTCACCGACTCGGCAACTAGACCTGCCTACTTCACCATGCCGCCAGATAGGTCGCACCCTCATCTCAAATCACTTTATTTAGGCGTCAGTTGTCTGAATTTTTATTCTGGGCCAATCGATTCCCAATGGGAAGCAGCACCCCTCGAGGCGGCGAAGCTCCTAGGCTGCCAGTTGGCTGGTGTCTAACGTAAGGGTGCGGGGCTGCAAGTTTGCCGCGGAAGTAGCGCTTAGATGGCTATCTTTTAGAGTTGCGTGGGTTGAAGGTACTGCCGTCGCCGGATCTGGATGACGGGGAGTCTTTGTGGATTGGCCCGGGGGTGGCGCAACCACGGCAGTGCGGTGGGGCGGGGAGCGGGGTTTTGGCCGGGGCCACGGACGGTGGAGGCAGGCTGCTCTGCCGTTGGTTGCTGGCTCTTCGGGGAAGATTCCGAACAGTGTCAGCCGGGAGGCACAAGACGGCCATCAAGCCATCCAGCATAGATCGGACAGTACCAAAATAAAATAAATTGTGTGACCCCAACTTAGTCTTCAGTCAACAGACGTGTGACCACTCACATACCTTGCTGTTGATCTCTTAGTGTATTTCTTCAGATCAAAGAGATATGTCGTTCTTAACATTATGCGTTATCTGCATCTTCAGACACACCGTCTTCCGACTCACCGCAGCTGCTCCAACAAGGGAAGCATACACTAGAAGGGAGCTATAGTCCCCACTCAACAATTCCCTGCATCGAATGCGCGTGCCCGACATGGACAGCCACAACAACTGCAGGGCCACCGACAAGTCAGCACATGATGCTCACTCCTATGGATGGCAGCCAGATAGGTTGTACCCTCATCTTACTTTTGTGCAACATTTATGGCTTTGTTATTCAGCAAAGCATGGAAAATAGATCATCACATTTCATTGTATATTCATGCTGATCTCTTACGGGTCTTGTTCAGGAGTTAACTCTGTTCCATAGTTCAGCTAAGATACTTGTTCTTTAGGTAACGATGTTCCATAGTTATCATCCATCAGTCAATGCTATCCCATAGGCTGGTGGTTATAGTATTATACCACTTCTAGTATTACCTATGTTGTTCTTTAATACTTTTGTGTGCCATCTAGTTAATCTCGAGTACAAATGATACATATTCTGTAGCTTTCATCTGTGTTCTCCCTTTAGTTTATGAGACCTGTTGCTGCTAGTTAACCCTAGTCCTACTATCTATGTCGTCTCCTACAGACACTCGTTATATAAATCTAACTACTAGTTGTCCTCCATGCATGTCACATATAATTGCACACACTGATATATCCACAAGAACCTCACAGAGCAATGTAAAGGCCAATAAACTTGATGTCAATGATACCCAATATGATGGAACATGTAAAGGCGGTTCTTCAGAAGACTTGCAGAAAGATGATGAATCCTCTTCACTCCACAAGGTCCTTGCTCTAACTTGGCCTGTGATATGGGTATAACATGCATATAATGTCCTGGAGTGTATCTACTCTGTTGCAATGCCATGTGCTTAGCATGCTGATCATGCATGTAAATATGTCATGCCTTCCTATTTTTTAGTACCTATTCCATTCATGATAACATGTTTTCAAATTCAAGTACTGTCATTCTACTCTATCGCAATGCCATCTGCTTAATTTGGACATCATGCTTCTGAATATCTTATGCATTGTTATTCATAAGTATGTACTTCATCTGTCTACCATACCATGTTTTTTTACATTGAAATGCTGTTCTAGTGCTCTGTTGCAATGCCATCTTAGTTTCCCAATCATACACGTGTATGTTGCCTTGGTTATTTCTGTACGTATTCCGCTAGCATACAGTTTTACATTCAACTAGTGTTTTTTTGCTGTGTTGTCCTGTCGTATCCCTAGCTCTTACACCATACTCCCTCCGTCCGGATTACATGTTGCCGAAATGGATAAAAAGGATGTATCTAGAACTGAAATACGCCTAGACCCATCCATTTTTTCCGGATGGAGGGAATACATGTCAATATGTCATGCCTTTCTATTCTTCAGTACCTATTCCATCTCTCTGTTGTAGCATGTTTTATAATTAAAGCACCATTCTTCTATACAAAGCATGCAAGGGGAAGACGACTGTGTTAGAATCTGAAGGGTTACAAACAAGGCCTTTGCAAAAGATCCAAATGCCAAGAGATAATAAACCAACTCCATCTTTTATAGATACTGCTCCAGCACAGAGAAACTCAACTCCTACTGATAATAAGCAGATTCCAGTGGCCAAAGAACTAGTCCGCTCCAGTCCAGCAAAAATATGTCAGCTCCATTCTAAGAAGCGTGTGCGTATCCTTGTATCATGAAATTTTATAGCATGTTGATCATATTTTCTACATGTTTCTTACCCATCTCTCTTTTAGAAAATAAGCTTAACATATAGAAGAATTTCTGCAATGGTATCGTTTATGAGGAAAGATTCTTGCAGGAATTCTCTATGCTCCAATGTAGATGTAAGTACCTATTGTATATCACTATATTTTTACATCAGCATGTATTTTGTTAATCGGCGTGAATCCAACCTTTATCTGATCTAAATTTAGTTGTAGCAAAATGTATGATTAAAGGCCACAATGTTGATTTTTGTAAGGAAAACTGCTTGGTAGTTTTGCATCCTAAGCTGCATGAGTGTACTATCTCATATTAGTGGGTTTGAATACTTTGGTTCTGCAGTGGGTTTTCAGTGTTTTTTTACTGTGTTGTCCTGTTGTATCCCTAGCTCTTACATCATACTCCCTCCGTCCGAATTACATGTCGCAGAAATGGATAAAACTGGATGTATCTAGAATTGAAATACGCCCAGACCCATCCATTTATTTCCGGATGGAGGGAATACATGTCAATATGTCATGCCTTTCTATTCTTTAGTACCTATTCCATCTCTGCTGTAGCATGTTTTATAACTGAATCACCATTCTTCTATATAAGGCATGCAAGGGGAAGACGGATATGTTAGAATCTGAAGGGTTACAAACCAAGTCTTTGCAAAAGATCCAAACGCCAGGAGATAATAAACCAACTCCATTTTTCATAGATACTGCTCCAGCACAGAGAAACCCAATTCCCACTGATAATAAGCAGATTCCAGTGGCCAAAGAACTAGCCCGCTCCAGTCCAGCAAAAGAATGTCAACTCCATTCTAAGAAGCGTGTGTGTGTCCTCGCATCATGAAGTTTTATAGCATTATGATCATATTTTCTACATGTTTCTTACCCATCTCTCTTTTAGAAAATAAGGTTAAACGATAGAAGGCTTCCTCCATTGGGATCGTATTCGAGGAAAATATCTTGCGGGAATTCTCTGTGCTCCAATGCTGATGTAAGTACCTGTTGTATATCACTATATTTTTACATCAGCATGTATTTTGTTAATCAGCGTGAATCTAACATTTATCTGATCTAAAATTAGTTGTAGCAAAATGTTAACGGCGCCAATGTTGATTTTTGTAAGGAAAACTGCCTGGTAGTTTTGCATACTGAGCTGCATGAGTGTACTATCTCATATCACACACATCACTGAATTGTAGTGCTTCTCTGGTTGCCCATTCGTTCATTGGTCAATGTTGCTTTCGTATTACCTTACCTGGCTGATGATAGCTGTGCCATATTGTGTTAATTTAGTGTAGGCTAGTTGCCCAAACGTTTGTTGTGTCAATGTTGCTTTCCTATTATCTAACTTGGCCAATGATAGCAATGCTAGTGTGTTAATTTTGTGCAGGCTGCTGAAGATAAGAAGAAAAACTCTGAAAACAGCAAGGCAACCCCATTGTTTCTTTCCAGTAAATCTAGGCCAGGTAATATGGCAATAACTCATGATTAATCTGTTTGGTTCTCGTCCTAATTTATGTTATGATGCAGTGGTCGAGACACTCTCCACTATCAAATACAAGCCTGCCAAAATCGCCATATGAATCTGTTCAGTATCCTCTGTCTCGAATGCAACGGAATAAATGTATGTTTGTGAACCAATTAATGGCTGAAGCAATGATGGAAATGGTGGATGAATCAGAGGTGTCGAGTCGTGCCACACAACAACTGATCAATGTTTTTCAGAGACAGTGTAGCAAAGCAGCAAGAACTTGCCCACATGTTATGGTCGTCATCTGTGCTGAGGTTGCAGATTGTGACGTTGTAGATGGTTAGATTCTGCTCATTTATTTGCACTGGCATCAATCTTTGATTGCCCAGTGGATGTAATTTCCTGTAATATATGCTGGATGTGCAACGTTATTCCCTGTATGCCGTACCTTTGCTTGATCGGTTTTGGTCCTGTGTATAATTGCTCGTCGTAATGGGCTCAAATTATCTAATTTGGCCTAAATACATGTATGAACTTTAGTGGGCCCATTAAGTTAATGGGTCGTTACTAGGCCGAAAGTTAATGGTCGGCCCTCTTACCTCCCGGGTCGTTAGCAGGCCGACATCGAAGCAGGCAACAGGTGGGCCCAATTTATTTCACGGGCCTTTAACAGGCCGTTACTAAGTTTGGGCTACATATGGCCCAACTATACTGTAGGCCTTTAGCAGGCCGAAAGAGACAGTGGGCTTGTACTGGACCATGAAGAGCATGGGCCACTAAGAGGCCGAAAGTCAGGTCGTATTATAAATGGCCCAACTGTGTTGTGGGCCTTTAGCAGGCCGAGAGAGAAACCGGGCTGGTATTGGACCATGAAGGGCTGGGGCCGTTAAAAGGCCAAGACTAAGGTCCGACTACAAATGGCCCAACTCATTTATGCTCCGTTAACAGGCCGAGAGGCACACAGGGCCGGGAATTGGCCCAACACTTAAATGGGTCGCTAAAAGGCAAAAACTCAGGTCCGAATACAAATGGCCCAACTAATTTATGGGCCGTCAACAGGCTGAAAGTGACACCGGGCCGGAAATTGGCCCAACACTTAAATGGGCTGCTAAAAGGCTGAAACTTGGGTCCGACTACAAATGGCCCATCAGATTTATGGGCCGTCAACAGGCTGAAAGACACACCGGGTCGGAAATTAGCCCAACATTTAAATGGGTCGCTAATAGGCCGAAAGATGTACATCCTGAAAATTGGCCCATCCATTGAATGGGCCGTTAACAGGCCGAAATCTCATCAGGCCGATATTGAGCCCAAATATATAGCGGGCTGTTAACGGGCTCGAACTGACGATGGGCTGCAATGGTGTCAAATCTTTAACGGGCCGTTGACGGGCCAAATTAGCACATCTCATATGGGCCGTGGGCTTAAACGGACCTGACACAAGTAGGCCTTATATGGGCCGGCTTGCTAATTTTTACTGGGCTGGCCTTTTTCACCGGAATGGGCCACTGTTGGGCCGTGCCACGTGTCGACCTATCATAGGAGCCTCCTATCCAATGAGTGGATGACATCTGTCCCAACAGTGAGGCAACACGTGTTTCCTGCGGCCAATGATGATTTTACACGTGGAAAATCCCCATTGGTCCAGGCTGTTAACGGGTTATCAGATCCAAAACCGGACCCGATAGCTTAACAACGTTCTGTTATGGTGGATGCCACCCGTCGGTCACCCTTGACGAAAGCACTTTTGTGACGCACGATTTATCGTCATGGAAGTGGACACTTCCGTGATGATAATTTTGGTAATGTCATGGAACACGTCTACGGCAGCACAGGTATGACTATCTTGATTTTGTCATAAAATTGTCATGGATGTACATGCATGACAAAAAACGCGACCTACTGTGACAAACACGTATCATCACGGAATTGTTTTTTTTTGTAGTGATGGTGTGGGGCCTTGGAGGTGGAATAGTGGCTTCAGCATCCATATTAGTTTCAGGCTCCACATTGTCTTCAACCATGATTGTGCCATTGGCTTCAGTGGTGTTGTTTGTGGCAGCATCAGTGTTTTCAACCTCCATTTGTTCAATTACTGGAGGGTCGGGCACAATCACATTCTCCTCAAGAATGACTTGTTCAGTAGCAGGGGGTGTGGCAATTCTTTCTTTTTCTCTTTCTTCTTCATTATCTTCATCGGCTAATGCAGCCGGAATATCTTCAGCGACTTTAGCTTCAGACTCAGAGGCCTTCGCAGTAGGGGTGGCTTCAGGAAACACTTGGCATGCAACTGAGCTTTGGTGGACTTCCCCTTCTGGAATGCTCCACATGGTGACCTGTGGCCTGGGGCCTTTGCGAAGCCTGCGAAATACGGGCGATGCCTTTGGTGAGGGAGTGGTCTGCACCAGGTAGTTGTCATCGTCAAGCACCGGAGTGGTGACTTGAGGTGGTGGTGTTCTTGGTGTCTCATCATGCATTGGGGTGTCTTGCTGTGGGTGCTTGGCCCATGAGTCATCCGGAGAAATTGGCGTCAAGGGACGACCAATGCTGATAAGTTCACTGCTCGTTGGAGCAGGTGATACCGACTGGGGCTCGAGCTCTCGGTTGTCAACAGCTGTGATCATCAACAACATTATCTTCATGATCAATGTCTTCAGCTATGATGGGGTCAACAGCTGGAACTTCATCATCTTCTGGAGCCTCTGTGGAAGCAGGCTCATAGATCACAAGACGACGCTCTCGGTTGGTTGAGGCTGGAAGAGTAACAGAAATGGGTTCAACAATGAGGGGCTCAGAGGCTGCAACACGCTCTTTCTTTGAAGACTTTGTCTTCAATTTCTTCTTGGATGGGGCATCATCAGAAGTATCCTTGTGCTTGTGTTTCTTGGCTTCAGCTTCAGTTGCCCTTGTTTTCTTCAGCTCTGAAGCTACTGAGGTGACCTTAGGCTTCGAGCCTGTCATACTGGTAGGGAAGACAATGTGAGGTTCTTCCTGCCTTGGTGCTTCAGTTTGAGCCACATCAGACTTCTTCTTTTGCTTGGCAGCCATCCTGGGGTTGATGCCAGGACGCCCAAGAACTTTTCTCTTCTCAGCTTCATTATGTGCTTGAACACATTTCTGCGCAAAGTACTTCATGCGCTCTCGTGAGCCTTTGGCTTCTTCACGCTTCTTGTAAAATTGTTCCTTAAGATCATGCAGCACCTTCTTGAAGATCTGCACATCAGCCACACTGAGCTTGGCCATATTCTTCTTGAAATGAGCCTTCTCATAATCAATCTTCGTTCTTGAGTTCAACGATTTTCTGGGCCAAGGCCAACTCATTGGCAATGGCTCCGTGAAACGTGACGCTTATGTCCACAGACATCTGAAGATCATCAATATTGATGCTTTGGTCATCGAACCACTCATCGATGAAGTTGTTCAGAATGTCAACATAAAAGAGGGACAGATCGTTGAAGATCTCCGCCTCTTGCTTGCTCTTAATCAGCATCTCAAGTGCGTCATCACCAAGATCTTCATCACTGGACAGATCAATGGTGTCTTCCTCATTGCGTAGAATGGTAGCA
The DNA here is from genome assembly GCF_002162155.2 of Triticum dicoccoides. Classification (NCBI taxonomy): domain Eukaryota; kingdom Viridiplantae; phylum Streptophyta; class Magnoliopsida; order Poales; family Poaceae; genus Triticum; species Triticum dicoccoides. Next base: position 312,103,886 of record NC_041381.1, on the reverse strand, counting down.
GGAGTCAGTTCATGCCCATAAATCTTCTTGGGCTTCTTGGATTTCTTGGGCTTCTCAGCCTTCTTGGAGACACGAGAAAAATCTTCAGACTCCACACTGGTTTCAGGAGGTGCAGTGGTCAACGACTTCACAGTCGAAACTTTTGGTGTGGCAGAGGGCTTTGAAGCTTTTGACTTCTTTTTCTTTTGCTTCGGTGGAGCAGGCGCATCTTCGGAGTCTGTGTCATCAGCTGATTGCTCCAGAGCGGCCCTCTGAGCAGCAATGTGGGAGAGAAGCCCATCGAAGCTGGTGAAGGGGCCGATGACATTTGGATTGGCATCACGAGTGCCATCCTGCCTAGGTGCAGATGGACCAGGGTTGAAGTTGAGTCTGAGATCCTTCTTATTCTTTGCAGCCGACTCCTTGGCAAACTGACAGTTGCACTTAAAGAGATTGTCTTCACGACACCATAACATGGATGATGGGTCGGCATTCTCAAGCTTCGGTCCTCGGACCATGCATGGGTAGAAGCCTTGGGCAATAGCTTCAGGCTTCGACTTTGGCCGCAGGTTCTTGTACAGTATATCGCCCCATGGGCGCTTGATGGCGCTCTTCTCACCATATTTGGCAGTGACGAAGTTGTACTTGAACCACTGTTTTGCCCAATATGTTCGAATCCATTGGATTCGGGTCTTGCGCTGATTGTAGTTCTCCTCTGGATCAATTTTGTACATTTCATACAGATCCGGAGGCAGATCTAGAGTTGTGTTGCCTCTGTGTTGCCTGCCACCTTTCCTAGCAGACTTTTCTGTGGCCATGATATTCAAGCAGATAGGCTTCAGAACAGTGAAAGTCTTCCGTCTACTGGTCAGACAAGAACTGGCTTCAGGGGAGTGAATGTGATGCTGTAAGAACTCTGCAAATGAATGCAGACTATGAGAACCAAGGGATTCTCCCACAGACATGTACCTGTGACAACATTAGAGGTGCGAGGGAAGGGGAAGAGGTCATATGCATTCTCAGAAGATTTTGAAGATAAATCGGTTTGAATACATTGACCTCATAGAGCGAAGACATTCACTTATTTTGAAGAGAGTTGGTTCCAGATTTGTATGAATCCATGAATAAGTACAAGTGAGGAAACTAACTAGTTATGAAGCATAAGTGAATATTCTTAGCATGATATGAGATGCAGATAAAGACATATCCATATTTGGAAGTATAGAAACCACTTTTGGTTGAAGTGGTGGATTTGACGGATCAAAAAGGCAGTAAAAAGTGAGATTTAATTACCGCTGACGAACTGCTAGACGAGGCAGAGTTAGAAGCCAAGCAGTTCAATCTCCAGCGCCCTAACTTGGCGGCGGAAGACACCTAAGGCGGCGGTGGAGTGGACGAGGTCCGCAGCCGGCGTGAGGACAACATCGAAGAAGTCGCGGCAGCTAAGCGCTTCATCTCCGGCGTCGACTCGAGCTAGCAGAGGCGCTAGGGTTTGAGCAAGGTGGCAAGGTGGAAGAGGAGATAATGACCGCGGGGTGTGTGTATTTATAAGGAAAGGGACTACACAACGTAATTACGCAGGTGCCCTTGATGGTTCACATATGTAGGACACGTGGCCTGCATGCAACTTATTGGAAGTTGTTCCATGTTCCCACGCACGCCAGGATTGTCGGGTGGTCGTTCCGGCTTGTCCGGTATTCAGGCAAAAGGGATATGGCATTAAACAGATTTAAATGTTTGTCCCTGTGTCTTCTGCTGACAAGGACTCAAAGAAGACATTTGACAGGTTTCAACAGAGTGCATATGACTTAGATAGATAGAAGTTGAGGTAGAAGCACAGAGGGGGTTAGGGTCCGATCACCTTCTCTTAGATCAGGAAAAATTCAAGTATGAAGACATAGCTATAAGTGAATGTTGTAGAGGACAGAACACACACACACACACACACACACATACACACACACACACACACACACACACATATCAGACCAACTCAACATTGCGAATATAAACCTTGAAGTCAAATCAATGTTGAAGACAAACCAAATGCGAAGACTATGCAATTATGACGCCAAATGAAACACTTTAAAAAGATTTTGGTGGTGGCGTTACCCACCGTATAGGAAGTATTAGACCCAGACACGGCGCACAATTATCATGGCGCTCCGAATTCAAATTCTGTGTTAATGTATTCACACTTAGAGTGTATGTATTCATTGATTGAAGATATACGTTACTTCGTGTGTTGCACATCTAAGTCATCAACATGCATAAGCATTAGGATGTGTGTCCAATTACAGGACATTTGAGGATTCTAAGATATTTAGCTCAGACCACAACTTGCAAAAACTTCTCTCATCCAAGGGCTTTGTGAAGATATCTGCCAATTGCTCTTCAGTGTTGACGTGAATGATATCAATATCTTCCTTCATGACATGATCTCTGAGAAAGCGATGACGAATTTCAATGTGCTTTGTCTTCGAGTGTTGAACTAGGTTGTTGGCAATCTTGATGGCGCTTTCATTGTCGCAATAGAGTGGTACTTGGTTCAGATGGATGCAATAGTCCTTGAGAGTTTGCTTCATCCATAGAAGCTGAACGCAGCCAGATCCAGCAGCAATGTATTCAGATTCAGCAGTAGAGAGAGATACACAGTTCTGCTTCTTTGAAGACCAACAGACAAGAGATCGTCCAAGAAAGTGACATGTGCCTGATGTGGACTTGCGATCAACCAGCATAATCAGCATCCGAGAATCCAACTAGATCAAACTCTGAGCCCTTTGGATACCATAATCCTAGTGTTGGGGTGTAAGCCAAATATCGAAGAATTCGCTTCATGGCTAAGTGATGCGATTCCTTTGGTACCTCTTGGAATCGGGCACACATGAAAACACTAAGCATTATATCTAGCCTAGATGCACATAAATAGAGTAAAGAACCAATCATGGAGCGATATACCTTTTGATCGAACTCTTTACCATTGTCATCGGGGCCCAGATGACTTTTGGTTGGCATTGGCGTCGTGTGTCCTTTGCAATCTTGCATTCCAAACTTCTTCAGGCAATCTTTGAGGTATTTCTCTTGTGATATGAAGATGCCGTTGCTCTGCTGACGGATTTGAAGACCGAGGAAGAATTTCAGCTCACCCATCATGGACATCTGATATTGCTCTTGCACCATATGTCCAAACTCATCACTGTATTCCTTGTCAGTGCAGCCGAAGACAATGTCATCCAGATAGATTTGACACACAAACAGTTCACCATCATATGTCTTCATGAAGAGTGTGGGATCCAGGGAACCAGGTTTGAAGCCTTTACTCTTCAGGAAGTCTTTGAGCGTGTCATACCAAGCACGAGGGGTTTGTTTGAGGCCATACAGTGCCTTATTGAGCTTGTATACCATGTCAGGATGCTTTGGGTCTTCAAAAACAGGTGGTTGTGCAACATACACTTATTCTTCAATTTTTCTGTTGAGAAAGGCACTCTTTACATCCATTTGATACAGAAGGATGTTGTGATGGTTGGCATAGGCTAGCAGTATGCGAATGTCTTCAAGCCTAGCCACCGGAGCAAATGTTTCATCGAAGTCAATCCCTTCTACTTGAGTGTAACCTTGAGCAACGAGACGAGCCTTGTTTCTGATGACTTGACCATGCTCATCTTGTTTGTTGCGATAGATCCATTTGGTGCCTATGATGTTGTGCTTGCGAGGATCGGGATGCTTTAATAGTTCCCAAACATTGTTCAGCTCGAACTGTTGAAGCTCTTCTTGCATAGCTTGAATCCGTTCAGGTTCCGTAAAGGCTTCAAGAACTTTCTTGGGTTCAGATATTGAGACAAATGCAAAGTGTCCATAGAAATTTGCTAGTTGTGTTGCTCTTGAACGAGTGAGTGGACAAAGTGCATTGATGCTATCGATTATCTTCTCAATCTGTACTTCATTTGCAACACGAGGATGAACTGGACGAAGATTTTTCTCTTGCTGATCATTGTCTTCATCTTCAGCATTAACTTCAGGCCGAGTAGTGTCTTCAGGTTGATTAGGTGCAGAAATGATGATTTCTTCTTCAGCCTATGCCTCTGAAGGTATGATTTCTCCAGTACCCATAAGCTTGATAGATTAACTTGGTGAGGCTTCATCTAGCACATTAGGCAAGTGCTCTCTTTGCGAGCCGTTAGTCTCATCGAACCGCACATCCACAATTTCAACCACTTTATAGTGAAAGAGGTTTCAGACTCTGTAGGAGTGCAAATCCTTCCCGTAACCAAGCATAAAACCTTCATGTGCTTTCGGTACAAATTTTGAAGTGTGATGTGGATCCTTGATCCAGCACCTAGCACCAAATACTCTGAAGTAGCTGACGTTTGGCTTCTTACCAGTTAGTAGCTCATATGATGTCTTCTTTAGAAGCTTGTGAAGATAAACACGGTTGATGACGTGGCACATATTATCAATGGCTTCCAGCCAGAACTTTCTTGGTGTCTTGTACTCATCAAGCATCGTCCATGCCATCTCAATGAGGATTCTGTTCTTGCGCTCCACGATACCATTCTGTTGAGGTGTGTATGGAGCTGAGAACTCATGTGTGATGCCCAATGTATCAAGATAAGTGTCAAGGCCGGTGTTCTTGAATTCTGTGCCATTGTCACTTCTGATGTGCTTGATCTTGATGCCATAGTTCGTCATGGCACGATTGGCAAATTGTCTGAAGAAATCCTGCACTTCATTCTTATAGAGGATTATGTGAATCCACGTATATCTTGAGTAATAATCAACAATGACGAAGCCATAGAGGCAAGCAGTGGTAGTAAGAGTAGAGTAGTAAGTAGGGCCAAATAAGTCCATGTGAAGCAGCTCGAAGGGACGAGATGTCGTCATTATTGTCTTCGAGGGATGCTTGGCCCTAGTCATCTTTCAAGCTTCGCAGGCACCACATAGATGATCCTTCTTGAACTTGACACCCTCGATGCCTACGACATGCCTCTTCTTCGTGAGAGTGTACAAGTTCCTCATTCCAACATGCCCTAGCCTCTGATGCCAGAGCCAGCACTCTGAAGCTTTTGCTAGAAGACATACGGCCAACTGTGGTCCTGCTGAGAAATCTACCATATACAAATTGTCTTTTTGATATCCTTCAAAGACTAGAGATTTGTCAGATTCCATAAGCACAAGGCAATGATATTTTCCAAATACCACAATCATGTTCAGATCACAAAGCACTGAGACAGACATTAAGTTGAAACCAAGGGATTCAACAAGCATCACTTTATCCATGTGCTGATCCTTTGAGATTTCAACTCTCCCTAGACCCAATACCTTGCTTTTACCAGTGTCAGCAAATGTGATGTGACTCTTGTCAGATGGACGTAGGGTTGAATCCATGAGAAGACTTCAATCACCAGTCATGTGGTTAGTGCATCCACTGTCCACAATTCATTCTAAAGCCTTTGGTGTCATACCCTACAGTGCAGTTTGGGGGATAGGCTTCACCAAGGGTATTGTGAAGCATAAACATTTGACGAACAAGCGGATTATTAAAGTTCAGATCTTGGTTAGGATAAATAGGATGTTTGTCAAGGAATCCTAGGACAAAATACATAGTAAGACCATTTGGGCATTTTATGTTGCGCCCCACAAGATGTTTTAGGTCCCCGGCATAAGCATCAGACACCTTTGATTTCCGGCTGGAGACCTTTCCCTGCAAAAGAGAGTTAATTTTTCTTAACCACCCACATCTTCAGGGGTGGCTTAGAAGCAATGAGCCTAAGTGCAACATCTGAGAACTTCGGCTTTGGAGCCCTAGCAAATAGCCTAGCAGGTGGTGAATAATACTCATAAGAATAAGCGGAAAAGTTCTTGGTCCTATGAACATAGCGGTTTGATGAAACACGCTCATATTCATAAGTCTGAGTATGGTTTACCTGCAAAACATTGGCGTTAGGGTGACTCTGGTGAGTCCTCTGTCTGTATGAAGCCTTTGGACCATATGAAGCCTTTGGTCTAGGGTTTGTCTTCTTCCTAGGTGGTGTCATCATGACATTCGTAGGAAGTTTCTCAAGACAACTTTTGGGCACCCAGATCTTCTTCAAAGGTGGTCCATTCCTGCAGTTAGTACCAATATACCTGGCAAACACTTCACCATTCTGATTCTTAAATAGTTTATAGTTTGTATCAAAGGATTCATCAATGATAATCGGGTTAGCACAAGTGAAGCCAGATAAGGTAGATGGATCCACTGAAGGTCCCTTTGCAACAACCCATATGGTTTTGGGATACTGCTCAGGCTTCCAGTAAGAACCATCAACATTCATTTTCCTCTCGAACCCAACACCCTCTTTCCTAGGGTTTCGGTTTAGAATCTATTTCTTGAGGACATCACATAGTGTCTGATGCCCTTTGAGACTTTTGTACATTCCTGTTTCAAAATGTCTTCAACATGGCATTCTCATCAGCAATAGTAGTGGTATCCTCATCAGAGGGGTTACTTACCACATCAGTAGTTGAAGATATTGCAACAGTAGCAGCAATAAAACATTCAGCAATAGAGACAACATTATCACGCTCAAGGCATTTTAGACACGGTGGTTCAAACCCTTCCTGAGAGGAACTGATCTATTGAGCGTGGAGTGACTCGTTCTTCTTTTGAAGATCTTCATGAGCCGATCTCAAGTTCTCAAGCTCTTGCTTCCTTTGAAGATAATCATAGGAGAGCTTTTCATGAGTAGTTGAGAGCGTTTCATGACAACTTTCAATTTCCTCGTACTTAACATGAAGATTTTTAATGTCTTCAATTAAGGACTGAGTTCGGGTCATTTCCGCGTCCAATAGGTCATCGCTTTTGTCTAGCAACTTTTGAATATGTTCCATAGCAGTTTGTTGTTCAGTTGCAATTTTAGCAAGTGTTTTGTAGCTAGGTTTAGATTCACATTCAGAGTCATCTTCACTAGATGTTTGAAAGTAAGCTTCGCGTGAGTTTACCTTGGCACCTCATGCCATGAAGCAGTAGGTAGGAGCAGAGTCATCCTCATCATTAGCATCACACGGCCATACTGTCCTTTGGTCAGATGACCACAGATGATGTTCTTGGCGGTCTAGTCCAATTGAATGAACCTCTTGACATCAGCAGCGGTGACACCTTCACTGACCTTGGGAACGCCGTTCTTGACGACATACCAGAGGTCGACGTCAATGGCTTCAAGATGCATACACATCTTATTCTTCCAGTAGGGGTAATCAGTGCCATTGAAGATAGGGCATGCAGCGGAGACCTTGATTATCCCTGCAGTCGACATAGCTAAAACTCCAGGTGGTTAAACCGAATCACACAGAAAAAGGGAGCACCTTGCTCTGACACCAATTGAAAGTGCTAGTTATCGACTAGAGGGGGGTGAATAGGCGATTTTTATGAAAGTCTTCAAAACACGGGGGCTTTGAAGACAAACAGTAGAAATGAACCTATTGATATGCAGCGGAAAGTAGACTACACTAGACAAGCCATAGTCAAGTAAGCAATGAAGTGAAATTACGAAGACTATCAGCAGCTAGGTAGTATGGATCAGGATGGAAGATAGTATGAAGCCAAACAACAGCAATCTTCACACAGTGAAGACAATCAGATCATGCAAGCAGGCAATGACTTCACGAAGGCAAACTGTAAAGTAAAGAGATGGGAATGATAGAATCAGTTGCTTGGAGAGGACAAGGATTTGGTAGACCAGTTCCAGTTGCTATGACAACTGTACGTATAGTTAGGGAGGCTGAGATTTAACTCAGAAGACCGCATCTTCACCTTATTCCCCTTGAGCTAAGAACACACAGTCCTCACCCAATCACTCTGGTAAGTCTTCAAGGTAGACTTCCAAACCTTCACAGACTTTGTTCACTGGCAATCCATAATGGCTCTTGGATGCTCACAACGTGACGCCTAACTGGCTGGAAGATTCAAAATCCTCAAGTGTAACAAGTCTTCTGATCACACGTACAGAAAGACTTTAGTGATGCCTAACCCTCTTTGGCTCTGGGTGTTTTGGGCTTTGTCCTCACAAGGGTCTCTCTCTCAAATGCTTCGGAGGTGGGTTGCTCTCAAACAACAAAAGTCATGCATTAACTCTGAGCAGCCGCCAATTTATGGTGTAGGGGGTGGGCTATTTATAGCCAGGAGGCAACCCGACCTGATTTGTCCGAAATGACCCTAGGTCACTAAGGAACTAATACGTGTCCAACGGTCAGATTTCAAACACACGCGACAGCTTGACTTGGGCTACAAGTAAAGCTGACTCATCCAGCCCTGGATAAGATTTGCTCTCATTGTCTTCGCTCGAAGACATATGATTTGGTTGAGCATCACATCAGTCACTCTGACTTTGTTCACTTGGACCCCACTTAACAGTATGGTGGTTCCTATGACTCAACAAAGAAGAAACGAAAACTATGAAACTACTATGTCTTCGCACTCCATAGTCTCCATGTGAATGTCTTCTCATGTCATAATTTTCATTGTGAATATCTTCACAGACCACCATTGTCTTCAATGTCTTCACACATTTTTAGGGGTCATCTATGGTAGGTAAACCGAATCAATATGAGACTACTACCTATGTTATCCTGCAATTCTCGCAAACACATTAGTCCCTCAACTAAGTTTGTCGTCAATACTCCAAACCAACTAGGGGTGGCACTAGATGCACTTACACTAGGCAAGTGGTGTACCCTGGCGCTTGCACCCCACCATCTCACCCTAACTCCGTCAACCACCCGCAACCACGCCACCCGCGAGGCCATGATTGCCCGCCCACACCTGAGACGCATGCTCCACCCACGAACGCCGTGCCTCTCACTGCCAGAGCCGCCACCCAGCAACCAGACAACACCGGGCCATACACAAAGGCCCTAGCTTTGAACCAACCTATGGCCCTCAACCGATAGATCCACCCACATATGCTCCGCTGGTAGATCTGCGCCAACCCGCCCGTGGCCGAGGAACAGTGGAGAAAGGGAAGTGGCTGAACCCGGACCAGCACCCCCCGTGCCCGTGACAGGTGATGTGACCGCATTGATGCCACCCATCCCTCCAACCAAGCTCCCCGCCGAACACGAGAAAAGGCACGAGGAGGAGCGGATGCATCCGGGCGGACAAATGTGCCGGCGATAGGTGGCGTGAAGGCATCGAGGCCACCCATCCCTCCTACCAAGCTCCCCCGCGAGCACCCCCGTGTCGCCCCCATGGTAGCTAGCACATCTCTCCGCGAAAGCCATCCGCAATCGCGCACCCACCGACGTGGGAAACCAAATCGACCCACCGTTGCAGCCGAGGTAGCTCACCAGGGAGGCCATCCCATGCTGAGCGCCGTCGTCTAGCCGCAAGGGCCTGACTAGACGAGGGCCGCCCACCTCCACCGCTGCCACGCCGCCCCCTCGCCGTCGCGCCATGATGAGAGGGCCGCCCGCAACCTGCGGCGACAGGGGCGGATCCGGATGCGCCGGCACGAATCCGCCGCGCCGTCCCCACCCGCTGGCGTGCAGGACACTACTAAAGAAAACCATACTAGTGGCTCTAGTTTTTTACATACCAGTAGCGCGGGCACCTGCGCTACTGCTAGGGCACTACAACTATTATTTAACAGTAGCGCATTTCTAAACAAGCGCTGCAGCTAAAATACTTAGTAGTAGCGCCTCTTTCTCTACCAAACGCTACTACCATTATCACGTAGTAGTAGCGCCCTATTTTCTCCCCACACTACAACTAGGTAAATAGAAATTAAAAATAATAAAAAGAAGCCAAATGCAATATTCATGGAAATCAAGACAAGTACAGTGGAAATAAACTAAGTTCACAGAATCATCTCACAAACATTAAAGACAATACCATATTTAATATAACCACACAATCTCACAAACTCATATATAGTAGTCAACAATGCATGGATATTGATAAGTCTACTAGGTAGTCATAATAGCATATATATGGTTCATCAGCCACATGCATGCATATGTAGTTCTAGATAATATCGATGACGATCATCATCCTCAAGCCTGGGCGGTGGGTGTTCCTGACAGTAATTAGTATTGCCTGTCCAACATGAAGATTCTTGCCGACGAGGAAGCTCTTCCACCCAACCGAGTTGAAGTGTGTGCGACCGTCCGTGTCCACGCCATACACACAAGTGGTGACAGAGCCCCTCGCAGTAAGGCGTATTCCAGCAGATCCTTCTTCATCAGGCTTGATACCACAACTCTCAGATAGGCTCTTTGGAAATTTCTGAATAAAAAAACATATCAATTAATAAGTAGCCTCACACATTCTACACTATCAAAAGACAGTACTACATTTCTACTAAGCATGAATTCTACTAAGAAGTATATATGGATTCTACACTATTAACAGTTCTTTGGATTCTACACGAAGCATATATATCATCGGATTCACTAAGCATATAGATCATCGGATTCACTAAGCATATAAGATTAACTAAGCATATATATCATCGGACTCTACACTAAGTATAACAATAAAGCATATATATCATCGGATTCACTAGGCATATAGATCATCGGATTCACTAAGCATATATATCATCGGACTCTACACTAAGTATAACAATAAAGCATATAAGATTCACTAAGCATATATATCATCGGACTCTACACTAAGTATAACAATAAAGCATATCATCAAATTACTACAGTAAATGCAACATACCATGATATGCCGATCAACCATGGTACTTGTCAGGCGGGTCACGAATGGCACCCCGACGAAGTCAGCACGTGGCGGAATGATGTCCCATAGGTTTCACACCTCCCTCGCTCAACCTCATTCTTTGAGCTACGATAGCTTCATCAAGTGGGTCGTCATCATCCTCATCATGCTCATCATCCTCATCATCTTCATCATCTTCTGCTTTGTTGACATAAATGATGGCCAGCTTGGGTCTTTCTGCTCTGAAGGAGAAGCTGATCAACTCACCACCGGTGATACGCATGTGGGCGATGAAACGGACCCATCCATCTCCTCCCACCTGCGTCATATTTTGTCCTTTCTCGACCTCCATAGTGTAGGGACCCCCAGGAGCCTCAAAGGTCACATAGTCTCCAGTCAGTTTGTTGAATTCCGACCTCACATTGCATGGGACGATCTGTGTACAAAAAGCAAAATGATATATACACTATGCATTAATGCCAATAACACTAAAAACAAAATAGTGGTTACTAGTTTCATATGATTTATTACCGCCGCATGAAGAAAACTAGACTCGAAGTAGATGCCGAACAACGTGCCAGTTGTAAGGCTGCTGGCGCACCTTGACTTGCACTGTCGACATGGTGGTGGTGGTGGTGGTGGTGGTGGCGCCATTTCCCTAATGCAATAGTTTAAAGGATTAACGATCCAAAAAGTAAACATAAAGTTTTCAATTCACATCAGGTTTTGAATAATATACACATCAGGTTCACATCATAGAGAATACACATCAGGTTCACATGGCAAGGAAAATAACAACTAAATTATAGTTTAGTTCAGACAATAACTTAATAGAGATCATGTAACCCAAATAGAGCCTAATAATAAGATAAATGGCATATTGCCATTATTGCGCAAGCAGACAAGCAAAAGTAGTTCAATCGAGAGAGAGAACCCCTCTCTAAACCCTAGAACACTAGGCACCGCCGCCGCCACTAAACAAAAGCCAAGGCAGGACGAGAGAGAGAACCCCTCTCTAAACCCTAGAACACTAGGCACCGCCGCCGCCGCCACTGCTCCAGGGACAGCAGCCAAGGAAGAAGAAACCAAGCCTCCGCCCTTCTGCTGCCCTTAATCCCCCCTCGCTCAGGTCAGTTCACTCGCTCCCTTCTGCTGCCCTCAACCCCCCCTCCCACCTCTACATGCTTCCTTTTCTGTCTCCTGGATTCGACCAAGTTTGGCTGACCAAACTTGTGCATCTGGATTAGTTCCTCACCTAACCCCTCTCTCTACTCTCTCTACTTTTCTGTCTTCTGTGCAAGTGAAACATGCTGCTCTGCTCTGCCAAATTAAGCAGCGGAAAACAACGCTTAAACTAACATCCCGCTACCACGATGGCAACTGGCACTAAACAAACCATCCATCCCACCAGTGGTTGCCAAAAACAACCACATGCGATGATGCCATGGCTCCTCGCATCACTGAGGCTCGGCGCCCCGGGCTGCTCTCGCTGGGCAGCCCTGCTGCTCTTCTGGGCCGTGCTCGGCGGCACCGACACCGACTACGTGCTCTACAAGGATGCCACCAAGCATGTGGAGGATCGTGTCTACACGCTCTACACGTTCTTCTTGGGAGGATGACGCTCGCGAAGAAGATCGTGCAGATGACCCAGATCGAGCGGCACGTGGCCACGCCGGACGTGCTCCGGGACAACTTCATCGGCAACCTGCTCAGCGGCGGCGGCAGCGTGCCGAGGAAGGGCGCCATGACCAAGGAGTGGCAGGACATGGTGGACGACTTCCTATGACCGTTGGTGAGCCGCCGCGGCGAATCGATCGGGGCCTAGCTAGTGGTGGCGCGCGCAGGAAGGAGGAGATCGAGGGGGACTTACGGGGCTAGAGCATCAGAGGAGGCGAGAGGCGACCGCGCGTGGTGGCGGCGCACGACACCGTCGACGGGGGTGAGGCGGCTTGGGAGGAACCCTAACCGCGGCGTCGTCGTCGGGCGGAGGGGATCGATAATGTGAGAGTGAGGGGGTGTGGAGGGCGCTCGGGCCGATTTTCTTTTCCTCTAGTAGTAGCGTTGGGTAGAGGCCGATGCTACTGCTAAGCCCACCAGCTGTAGCGCCCGTTCGAAACAAACACTATAGGTAAGTGGGCTACCGTTTTTACCCTGCGGCCAATGTAACAGCAGCGCGGCCCAAGCTAACAAACGCTGCTGTCATTTAGTAGTAGTAGCGTGTTTTGTACCAGGCGCTACTGGTAAATACCAGTAGCGTGGGTGCTTAAACAGGCGCTACTGCTAAACTTCTATCTATAAGCATTTTCCTAGTAGTGGGACCAGGACTGCAGCGCCGCCACCCCCTACCAGTAGACCGCCACGGTAGAGGGCGGCCGCCCGCAGCCAAGGGCGCCCACGCCCAGCATCGCATGCCGACCAAATCTGAGGGCCGCTGCCACGCCATCCCCGGCCTGCACGCGCGCACCACCACCGCGCCGCCTGTCACACCGGCAGCCCACACCGCTGCCGCACCTTAGCACCAATGCACCGCCGGATCCCGCGCCGAAGCCACCGCGCGGGGAGACGAAAGAACCCCGTCGTCGCCGGTGACGACTGAGCTTCGCCTGACCGCGCCCTCGGGCGGCGGCGAGGGAGGAGTAGAGTAGGAAGGGGGCCCGGCGGCGGCGGCTAGGGTTTCCTCTCGGTCGCGCGTGGGGCGACGCGAGAGGGGGAGGGGGAGAGCACTGGTATATCCCCAAAGAGTGCGGGTTAACTCGAGTCAGTGAAGCTTAAGATGGAGGAAATACTTGAGATTAATTTTTTGCATGTTGTTTGGGCAAGAGCAACAAAAATTGTTAATTTGAACCATCCTCGTATTTCTGAAACGACTAATTTTTCTTCAAATATCTATTTTGTTCTTTTGATGGACGGATGCGGTAGCGCGTGCCTTCGTGTTGTAGTACGTGTGTATGCATGCATTCGAGCACGTGACTCTGTTGTTTCCCCGGAAAAAGAGCATGTGACGCTGTTCGGTTATCCAGAAAGAGATGGTGGCTGTTGCTGTTGACCAAAGATTTGATCACGTAGAGGTAGAACTAGAAAGCATATTTCGGCAAAAAATAAAATAAACTAGAAAGCATATTCCTTGGCGAACTAGAAAGCAGATAGCCGGCCCGTGGACGGCCGCAGCAAAGCGAGAAGTGCGGCGCCAGATTTACCGCGGGAAGCAACAGGGTCTCGACTGGATCACGCGGGTGTTACGATTTTTGCTAGGTAGTTAGGATTTTTTTAATCCTTACAAGTAGCCTCGCCATTTCCCCTCTATAAATGAGCGTGGAGCACGCAACACCCGCGCATCTGGACTCACCTCCTGATCGCGCCGTTCCGAGCGCGCGCATTCCTCGAGATGAAGGCTACGGCGTTTCTTCCCAGCGTCTGCGGCCTCGCTCTCGTCCTCCTCCCCGTCAATGGTGCGTGTGCATTACTAGATTCGGATCGTTGACGATGTAGTATGCTTGTTTCTCGTTTCGATCGTGGTCGTTGATGGTCTCTCATGCATAGCCGCTGGTGTGGAGTCTCGAGGACCTCTGGGCGGCTACCACTGGTACACCATGTTCATGTTCGGCGATTCGTTCGCGGACACCGGCAACCTCCCGAGAACGAGCTGCAGGAGCTCCTTGTCGCGTCAATGGCACTATCCCTACGGCACCTTTAATGGAAGTCGAAGTGGCAATCCGCTCGGCCGCTTCTCCAATTACTTGGTTCAGCCCGATATCATCGGTACGCACATAACAGTATTTTATTAATTTATTTGCAAATGAACCGCGCGTTGATGCGTGTCATGCATGCGCCCCGAATCCTAATCAGCAAGCTTGATCGTGTGGTTCTCTGCAGCGAGGATGTTAGGGCGCCTCGTAGGCCCTCCGGCGTACAAGCGCATGGTTAAGCACTACTGCGACCCGTCCGGCATGAGCTTCGCCGTCGGCGGCTCAGGCGTGTACGAGGTCCCGGAGAACCTGACGACCCTCTCGCAGCAAATCGACAACTTCGAGAGGCTAATCAAGGATCGAACCATCTCCAAATGGCACCTCGCCGACTCCGTGGCGCTCGTCGCCATCTCCGGCAACGACTACTCGCACATCAACTCCAGCGACGTCGGCAACGTGCGTCAGTTTATTTTTTAATGAACGACGCACACGATCAATCTGTCTGGTTCTGCGCTGCAACTTACTAACCACGGTAGCAACGAACGTTCTCTCTTCACTGCTGGCAGATGATCGCTCTCATCAAGAAAGTGACGACCGAGATCACGGCGAATGTGCAGCGGCTGCAGAAGCTGGGCGTGAAGAAGATCCTGGTGAACCAGCTGCACCCCGTCGGCTGCACGCCGTGGCTCACCAGGCCGACCAACTACACCGTCTGCGACTCGCGGGCCAACATGGGCGTGGACCTCCACAACGGCCACCTCAGCATAAATTTGCGCAAGTCCAAGAACGTCCATATCCTCGACCTCGCCACCGCCTTCTCCAACATCGTCAATCCAGCCCCAGGTATGAACTACTCCCTCCGTTCCAAAATAGATTGGAACGGAGGAAGTATGTACTAGTAGTACATTTCTGATCACTGCATCCTCAGATGATCACTGCTCTATCCGTCTGTGATGTTGATGTGCGCGCACGAAAACAGGTAAAGGCTCGAGGCTGGCCAAGAGGTTCGAGCACAAGCTGACGCCGTGCTGCGAGAGCTTTGATCCTGAGGGGTACTGCGGGCAGCTGAGTAAGAACTCGGAGAGGCTTTACATCGTGTGCAAGAACCCTGACCAGTACTTCTACTGGGACAGCGTGCACCCCACGCAGGCCGGCTGGGAGGCCGTTATGAAGCAGCTGCAAAAGCCTATGCTCAAGTTCCTAACAAAGGAACATTAAGGCGCATCTTAATCTTCGGCACACATGCACGGGCGTATGTATGCAAGCATATCGTAGTTAGGTTGGGAGTTCTGTTGGATTTCATATGTCATTACATGAACATATCATTCGCTACTTGTTGGTCTTGAATCAAATGAGCCCCGTAGTTCTCTGTTCTGAAATGTTATTGCACTTTTTTAGACAAGAGGCTGGCGCCCGACTTTAAATTAATGAAGCCCTTACAATCAACGTTACAACTCAACATAACACCGTAAAACAAAAGAAAAACTCTGGCAAGATACATGAGAGCCCAGGAGCAGCGACAAAGCTCAAAAATAATAGTACAGCAAGACATAGGAGCCATCAAACATGATCGGAAGACCAACGCTGCGAAGAAAGCCAACTCCAGAACGAGACCAACCGACAAAAAAGAGGCTATGCCATCGCCATCACCCGTGCGTCCAACAAAACAACGTCATCCAGCTCCATCGCCGATAGGAGCCCCCAGCTCCTTGCCCTGGCTCGAAGGGTGCCACATCGTTCGAACGATGGAGTGCTCACCACCCTTGAGCGCAGATGAAGGTTAGTGCCAAGACAACAGAGGCATGCTTTAAAGCACAATCACCTCACCGAACGTAGCTCCCCGGGAGTGCATTGTTGTTGAAGCTTGGACCGACACACGGCGAGAAGAAGATGCCATCTATAGAACTCACCTCAGCGATGGGCAAGATGCGACCTTGCTCATGAGACAGAACCTCCAAGGAGGAAACGCCGGCACCGCCCGGTCTGGACATGCCAGACCCAGGGTTTTCACCCAGAGCCTGATAACCCACAAGTATAGGGGATCAATTGTAGCCTTTCTCGATAAGTAAGAGTGTCGAACCCAACGAGAAGTTAAAGGTAGAATTTATATTCCCTTCAAGTTCTATCGACCACCGATACAACTCTACGCGCACTTAACGTTGGCTTTACCTAGAACAAGTATGAAACTATTTTGTAGGTGTGGTAGAATAGGTTTGCAAGAATAAAACTAGATGTACTTAGCAAGAATAAAACTAGGAGTAATTTGCAAGATAATAAAGTTAGTTGTTTAGTAGAAAGCTTTTTATCACAAGAAAGTTATTTGTCCCTAGGCAATAGATAACTAGACCGGTAATTATTATTGCAATTTTATACGAGGGAGAGGCATGAGCTAGCATACTTTCTCT
Organism: Triticum dicoccoides; assembly: GCF_002162155.2. NCBI lineage: Eukaryota > Viridiplantae > Streptophyta > Magnoliopsida > Poales > Poaceae > Triticum > Triticum dicoccoides. The sequence goes on along the minus strand of NC_041381.1, from coordinate 312,087,114 downwards.
ACTTGGATCATATGCAGTTATGATTGGAACTCTAGCAAGCATCCGCAACTACTAAAGATCATTAAGGTAAAACTCAACCATAGGATTAAATATATATCAAGTCCTCTTTACTCCCTTATGCAACAACCCACTTACTCGGGTTTGTGTTTCTGTCGCTCACGCAACCCACTATAAGCGAATCATGAACATATTGCAACACCCTACAGCGAGAATCCCTTACGCTTGCGCGACACGGAGGGCAGCATAGGACAACACCAAAACAAAACATACAACTCAAACCAATCACGATTATCAATCAACCCATAGGACAAAACATATCTACTCAAACATCATGGCATAACCACGTATCATTGGATAATAATATATAGTGTTGAGCACCATGTTTAAGTAGAGATTACAGCGGGGAGAAGAGGTGTTACACCGCTGCATAGAGGGGGAGAGTTGGCGATGACTGTCGTGGTTCTAAGACTGACAGTAGAATGGGGGTAGGTATGGAGAGGCAAGATCCTAGCTATGGAGCAGTTGTATAGACAAGGGATTTACGAGTTCAGGCCCTTCTCGGAGGAAGTAACAGCCCTACGTCTCGGAGCCCAGAGGCGGTCGACTGGATTATGTGTGTATAAGTTACAAGGGTGCGAACCCTTTACACTGAGGAGGGGGGTGGCTTATATAGTGTCTGCCAGACCCCTCCGGCCCTCAGTTATGCAGGGTTTAAAGTACATAAAGGATTGGTGTTACTGGTAACGTCCTACATTAAGTGTCATCATGGCCATAAAGACTACTTAGTTACAGACCGTTCGGATACAGAGTGGCTCTTGATCTCCTGGTGGTCGAGTGGGTCTTCATGGTCGAGTGCCCTCGAGTCTGTCGAGTGGGTTCCCTCTTGGTCGACTGAAGGCAGCCTCTTCTGAAGATGTCCTTGGGCAGGGTACTTTGGACAGGCCCGTGACCCTACCCTAGGTACATGACTTCATCATTAGCCCCCGAATGGATCGAGGTCTGAATGAGGAAGGAGTTGATAATCTTCCGACTTGTTTTTGTGTTTTGAGCATGTCTCATCCTGGATCAATGACCTTTTTTAATGATGGCAGCAACTTTTCTTCCAGTCGCCTTGATCCATTCTTTTCTTCTGTCGAGTGAACTTTTGAACTTTGTGAACTTCCGAGTGACGGATCGTAGGAAATCTATCGTCTGACAGGTTGATCTGCTGTTAGCGGATTTTGTGGGATCCGAATTTTGGGAAGCGCGCGAAGCGGGGCGGACCGCGGTACTCGGATGGGATAAGGCGTAGATGCCTCGATTTCCGTGCCACCTTTTTCGCCACGTATCACGCGTGCGCGACTGTTTCGGGATTTGACAGGACCGCCCGGGCCTACTTTTCAGCCACTCGGAAGCGTCCCTATATAAGGCACCGGGCGAGGGTTTTTGAACAGTGCCTCCCCATTCTCCTCTCTGCCCTCTTCACCCCCGCCTGCTGCGCCTGCTTTCGCCTCCACCCATCCGCTCCTCGCGTGCTTCGCCGGCGACGATGGTGAAGGAGAAGACGGCGGCTTTGGAGGGCAAGAAGAAGGCGACAGCGACGGGGAAAGCGAAGGGAAGAGCTACCAGTCAGGGTGGATCTTCGTCGAGGTCCCGCCTACCGCAAGGTTGGGTCCAAGGGGATTGGATCCGCTCGACCATCACCGAGGCAGATCTCAATGATCTGGCCAATGAGGGACTGATCTCTCATGGGTCAGCAAGGCTTCCGGGGACCGAGTGGCATCCGCAGCCGCAGGAGGGTGAGTGCGTTCTCCTAGCCACTCATGTAGATCGTGGATTCTCTCTGCCATCGAGTCTTTTCTTCCGAGGGTTTCTGAACTTCTTTGGGGCGCAACTCCACCATTTCACTCCCAATTCCATTGCCTATCTTGCTGCTTTCGTGTCCATGTGCGAGAACTTCCTAGGTTGCCGACCGCACTGGCGTCTCTTTAAGCACATATTCACCTGTCGCTCACAGACGGTGAAAAAAGTGAGTCCGGATGATGAGAGGACTAAGGTTATCCAAATGTGCGGGGGTCTTGGGATCCAGATGAGGAGTAAGAGTGCTTTTCTGGCCATGACCCTTCCTGAGTCGGTTAGAGGGTGGCAGTCGACCTGGTTCTATTGCCAAGACGAGTCGACGCCGGGGCAGTCGACTGGTCTCCCTCCGTTCTCCATGGACCGAGTGAACAAACCCTCTTCTCTGAAGGTGCTTCCTGAGGAGAAAGCTCAGGTAAAAATGTTGATGGAGCGCGTAGTCCAGCTCGTTCGGGACGGAGTGACGGGTATGGACCTTCTGGAGGTCTTCCTTCGACGGTGTATTCAACCACTTCAATACCGAGGCCACCCGATGTGGCTGTACTGCGGCACCGAAGATACCACTCGGGTCCATCTAGAGGCGGTCGGTGATGCCACACTGGAGAGGTGGATGGCTGCCATCACAGGGAATAAAGATAACCCTCGAGGGGCTAGGAGGATCCCACCACTCAACCATACTTACACACCGGACAAGGTATGACCACTTATCCCCTGATTTCGCTTCATTCATTCTGTTTCGCTGCGAATTAGTCGATTGACCTTTGTCTTGTTTTGTTGTCTTGTCAGGCCACCACTGAGTTGTACTCGATGCCCAATGGAGCGCAAGCGTCGACTAAGGAGGAAGAAGGAAGTGGGGGCGAAAGCCCGGAGGAGTGGGATTCGGATGCGGATGACGATGATGAGGATGATGACTCTGGTGAGGAGGAAGAGGAAGAGGAGGAGGAGGAAGTTGCACCTCCTCGCTCGGAAAGACGCTCAAAGCTTGTCCATGATCCCACAGCCGAGCGTGGTAAGGGGGTCGCGACCGTCGCGCAGTCGACCAAGCGTCCTCGAACAACTTCTCCGGCGCCGACTGAGAAAGCTCCGAAGCAATCTCGAGTGGCGCCGTCGAAGCCGGCGAAGGTCTTGCCGAAGATGAAGATGGTGATCCCCACTATCTCAGGGTAATAGTGTAACTTGAGTTTTCCCGTTTCACATGAATTTATTCTTGGTCGACTCATGAGTTAATTGACTGACTTCTGGAACTGCAGTGCTGCTACTTCTGATACCTCGGCCAGGGCTGAATATCACGAGATGGAAGATGCTGTTACTTCAAAACCTGGTATGACTTTTGTAGTTCCGTCTTCAGTCGATTGGCTCCTTGTCTCTAATTTTGATTCTTTTCTGCAGCTCCATCTAACGTTGTTATTGACCTTCCTGACGACGACGACGAGGAACCACTGAGGCAGAGGAGGAACAGGAAAGCGTCTGCTGGCAAGGCGACTCAGGACGTGCCAGCACCCGAGACATTGGTCGTGGAGGGAGACAAAGTCACTCGGCCTACCATATCCTTTGCAGTGCAGTTGACGAGTGCTCGCCCTTCGTCGTCGAGTGCTGATCAGCCTTCACTTTTCTCGACCCACCACGTCCTAGAGGACCAAGCCAGTGCTGCTAAAGAAGCGATACGCCAGGCAGGGGTCATGATGGAGCAAGTGAAGGCAATCCGAGACGCCAGCCATGCAGCTTATGACGCCAGTTCAGCTCTTCAGAGTAATGTTCAGGTCAGTCGGTCACCGCATGTTCTGTTAGGATATGATATCTGAAAATCCTTCTTTCTGAAAATCCTAGTATCTGTCGTACACCCATTGGGTGCATCGATTGAAATTCCGGATTAGTGGGGGCACGCTGAGTGCACCCACTGGGTGTAGTCCCCAAGGCTATGGTGGACTGCTGGCAGTCGACCATAGTCTTTATGTCTTAAGCTTTTTCTTTACTCAATCAGGTCGAATGGATTCATAGACCGGTGGGGGCACGCTTAGTGCACCCACTGGGTGTAGTCCCCAAGACTGTGGTCGACTGCTGGCAGTTAACTATAGTCTGAAGAACACCTCCCGTTTTTTTTGTTGGTCGACTGATCGATTCTAACTGATAAAACTAGTGGGGGCACGCTGAGTGCACCCACTGGGTGTAGTCCCCGAGACTATGGTCGAATGTTTATTTTCGGCCGTAGTCTTAGAAACGCTATGATTTTCCCTTAGTCACTCGAAAGTGAATTGTCTTTGACATCTGTCGATTGGTTCTTCGCAGAAATCATGCGAGCTTGCGGCTCGTTACACTGAGTTGGAGAACAAGCAGATCCAGCTCGAGCTTGATCTGAAACTGGTCCAGGAGAACCTCAAGGCGAAGGAGGAAGCAAAAGGTATGTTTGGTGAGACCCTCGATGACTGCCTTTGCCTCTCGTCCGTTTTGGAGTCTAATCTCACTGTAACTTTGCAGACAAACTGAGGGATGCTCTGAAGAAGAAAGACCTTGACTTGGCTGAGATGCAAAAAGCGGCTTTAGAGAAGACCAAGCTCGCAGATGAGAAGCTGGCTTCAGTCACCAAGCTTGAAGAAGAAAATACCAATCTGAAAGCTGCTCTTGATGCGGCCAACAAGGAGGTCAGTCGACTGAAGAGTGACAAGATTGCCCTGAGTGACAAGGCTAGTGAGTTGGTGGGAAAGAAGAACGATCTGGAGGCTTATCTGGGAGGACTCGCCAAGAAGCTATTCCTCATGCTTGAAGGTAATCTTTTGTATCAAATAGACATTTTGACTATGATTTCTCCATCAGATTGCTGTCTTGACTCTGGGGTTGTGTTTGCGGAATTCTGCCAGAACTTTGAAGAGGAGATCGGTCGATTGGAAATAAACCTGGATCCCATCAACTTTCCTGTGAAAGATGAAGTCGCTATGAATGTGCTCCATCTTGAATCTCGCGTTGCTGCTATTGTCGACTACCTCGCAAGACTGAAGGTCGCAACTTCCCGCATCGACACAACACTCTGGCCAAGAGAGACGCTTCAGAACAACCTCGAGTCTCTGATGACTCGACTGAACGAGGTTCCAAGTCCAGTGCAAGAATGGAAGAAGTCTTCTGCCAGGTGCGGCGCGGATGTTGTTCTGTCTCTGGCCCGTGTTCACTGCAAGGAGGCGCGAGAGGACAAGCTGGCCGCCCTTAAGGTGGCTAATACCAAGAAGCATGATTTCCGATCTTTCATGGAGACCTTCATCGCTGCTGCCACTCGGATTGCAGATGGAATCGACCTGGACGAATTTGTTGCGCCTTCCAGCCCTCCGCAGGAGGGGTAAAAAACTTCTGTGCTTGATACTTTAAATTTGCCTCGGTATGCCGAGTGATTTTTGTAACCGATAAACCTTAACAGGCTTAGCGTCCGAGCACTTTCGGTTCCGTTAAATGTTATCTGAACTTGGATTCGACGTTGAATATATTTGCATTTGGTTTGAGGTGTCTTTTGCAGGCTAGGGCGAAGCGCTTATTGCAATCGACTTGTTCCCCAACACACTTAGGCGAGCACTGGGCTGCAGCTAAGCCTCCGAGTGGGAGGTCTGCTCCTCACTCGGTAGGATTTTCAAAAACTTAGGCGAGCACTGGGCTGTAGCTAAGCCCCCGAGTGGGAGGTCTGCTCTCCACTCGGTAGGATTTTCAAAAACTTAGGCGAGCACTGGGCTGCAGCTAAGCCCCCAAGTGGGAGGTCTGCTCCTCACTCGGTAGGATTTTCAAAAACTTAGGCGAGCACTGGGCTGCAGCTAAGCCCTCGAGTGGGAGGTCTGCTCCTCACTCGGTAGGATTTTCAAAAACTCAGGCAAGCACTGGGTTGCAGCTAAGCCCCCGAGTGGGAGGTCTGCTCCTCACTCGGTAGGATTTTCAAAAACTTAGGCGAGCACTGGGCTGCAGCTAAGCCCCCGAGTGGGAGGTCTGCTCCTCACTCGGTAGGATTTTCAAAAACTTAGGCGAGCACTGGGCTGCAGCTAAGCCCCCGAGTGGGAGGTCTGCTCTCCACTCGGTAGGATTTTTAAAAACTTAGGCGAGCACTGGGCTGCAGCTAAGCCCTCGAGTGGGAGGTCTACTCTCCACTTGGTAGGATTTTTGCGGTGTGCCTCTGAAGAAGAGGGAATCAATCGACATGTACCTCGTCTTCCTTGCGGAGCACACATTATACTTGTGGCGTAGCTCGAAAGGAGAAGTAGCAGTCGACCCGTGCCTCGTCCTCCTTGCGGAGGGCACATTGTACTTGTGGCGTAGCTCGGAAGAGAAGGGTAGCAGTCGACCTGCACCTTGTCTACCTTGCAGAGCGCACATTATACTTGTACTTAGGCGAGCGCTATGCTGCAGCTAAGCCCCCAAGTGGGAGGCTGGCTCACCACTCGGTAGGATTTTATTGAAACTTAGGCGAGTACTTGGACTGCAGCTAAGCCCCCGAGTGGGAGGCTGGCGCACCACTCGGTAGGATTTTATTGAAACTTAGGCGAGTACTTGGACTGCAGCTAAGCCCCCGAGTGGGAGGCTGGATCACCACTCGGTAGGATTTTATTGAAACTTAGGCGAGTACTTGGACTGCAGCTAAGCCCCCGAGTGGGAGGCTGGCTCACCACTCGGTAGGATTTTAAAGTACTTAGGCGAAAACGGATTCGCAGCTAAGCTCCCGAGTGGGAGGCTGGCTCACCACTCGGCAAGGATTTTAAAGTACTTAGGCGAAAACGGATTCGCAGCTAAGCCCCCGAGTGGGAGGCTGGCTCACCACTCGGCAAGGATTTTTTTTACAAACTTAGGCGAAACGGATTCACAGCTAAGCCACCCACTGAGGGGAAATTTTATTGAACAAATAAAAGTGACAACAATCACTGGGAAAATTATAACACTATTGTCTTGTTAAAAATGAACTACAGAAGTGCTTTTATTACATTTCCGAGCGGATACTTAAGTGTAAAAGGGGCGGAGCAGCTCCGCATTCCAAGCTCAGGGCTCGTCGATCATGTGCTCAACGTTGTAAAGACGGTACGCTCCATTGTGGAGAACCTTGGTGACAACGAAGGGACCTTCCCAAGAAGGAGCGAGCTTGTGCGGTTTCTGCTGATCCACTCGGAGAACCAAATCTCCTTCCTGGAAGGCTCGACTCTTCACGTTTTTGGCGTGGAAGCGACGCAAGTCTTGCTGGTAAATGGTCGATCGGATCAGAGCCATCTCCCTTTCTTCCTCTAGAAGGTCGACCGCATCCTGCCGTGCTTGTTCTACTTCATCTTCGGTGTAGAGCTCGACCTGAGGAGCGTTGTGAAGCAGGTCACTCGGCAAGACCGCTTCAGCTCCGTAGACCAAGAAGAACGGAGTTCTCCCAGTCGACCGGTTAGGCGTGGTCCTTAACCCCCAAAGCACCGAGGGAAGTTCGTCGACCCATGCTCCAGCCGCATGCTTGAGGTCACGCATCAGTCAGGGTTTCAACCCTTTGAGAATCAAGCCATTGGCCCGCTCTGCTTGCCCATTCGACTGAGGATGAGCGACTGAAGCATAGTCGACTCGTGTGCCCTGAGATGTGCAGAACGCCCTGAATTCCTCCGAATCGAAGTTTGACCCGTTATCAGTGATGATGCTGTGCGGGACTCCATATCTGAATATCAACTCTCTGATAAAGCTGACCGCGGTGCCGGCGTCAAGGTTCTTGATGGGTTTAGCCTCGATCCACTTGGTGAACTTGTCGACTGCTACCAGCACATGTGTGAAACCGCTTCTGCCTGTTCTCAAGGGTCCAACCATATCCAACCCCCATACTGCAAAGGGCCAGACGAGTGGTATGGTCTTTATGTTGGAAATATGCCCTAGAGGCAATAATAAATTAGGTATTATTATATTTCCTTGTTCATGATAATTGTTTATTATCCATGCTATAATTGTATTGATAGGAAACTCAGATACATGTGTGGATACATAGACAACACCATGTCCCTAGTAAGCCTCTAGTTGACTAGCTCGTTGATCAATAGATGGTTATGGTTTCCTGATCATGGACATTGGATGTCGTTGATAACGGGATCACATCATTAGGAGAATGATGTGATGGACAAGACCCAATCCTAAGCCTAGCACAGAGATCGTGTAGTTCGTATGCTAAAGCTTTTCTAATGTCAAGTATCTTTTACTTAGACCATGAGATTGTGCAACTCCCGGATACCGTAGGAATGCTTTGGGTGTACCAAACATCACAACGTAACTGGGTGGCTATAAAGGTGCACTACAGGTATCTCTAAAAGTGTCTGTTGGGTTGGCACGAATCGAGACTGGGATTTGTCACTCCGTGTAAACGGAGAGGTATCTCTGGGCCCACTCGGTAGGACATCATCATAATGTGCACAATGTGACCAAGGGGTTGATCACGGAATGATGTGTTACGGAACGAGTAAAGAGACTTGCCGGTAACGAGATTGAACAAGGTATCGGTATACCGACGATCGAATCTCGGGCAAGTACAATACCATTAGCCAAAGGGAATTGTATACGGGATCGATTGAGTCCTTGACATCGTGGTTCATCCGACGAGATCATTGTGGAACATGTGGGAGTGAACATGGATATCCAGATCCCGCTGTTGGTTATTGACCGGAGAACATCTCGGTCATGTCTGCATGGTTCCCGAACCCGTAGGGTCTACACACTTAAGGTTCGACGACGCTAGGGTTATAAAGGAAGTTTGTATGTGGTTACCGAATGTTATTCGGAGTCCCGGATGAGATCCTGGACGTCATTAGGAGTTCTGGAATGGTTCGGAGGTAAAGATTTATATATGGGAAGTCCTGTTTTGGTCACCGAAAAAGTTTCGGGTTTTATCGGTAACGTACCGGGACCACCGGGAGGGTCCCGGGGGTCCACCAAGTGGGGCCACCATCCCCGGAGGGCTGCAGGGGACAAGTGTGGGAGGGGACCAGCCCCAGGTGGGCTGGTGTGCCCCCCATAAGGCCCAAGGTGCAGGGAAGTGATGGAGGGGGGCAAACCCTAGGGCAGATGGGCCCTAAGGCCCACCCCAGGTGCGCCTCCCCTCTTCCCCCTTCTGGCCGCCACCCAGATGGGATCTGGGGGCTGCCGCCACCCCTGGGGAGGGAACCCTAGAGGGGGCGCAGACCCCTCCCCTCCTCCTATAAATAGTGGGGGTTTTGGGGCTGCCAGGGACACGAGAACCTCTCCCTCTTGGCGCAGCCCTACCTCTCTCCCTCCTCCTCTCCCGCGGTTCTTGGCGAAGCCCTGCTGGATCACCACGCTCCTCCATCACCACCACGCCGTTGTGCTGCTGCTGGATGGAGTCTTCCTCAACCTCTCCCTCTCTCCTTGCTGGATCAAGGCATGGGAGACGTCACCGGGCTGTATGTGTGTTGAACGCGGAGGTGTCGTCCGTTCGGCACTAGGATCTCCGGTGATTTGGATCACGACGAGTACGACTCCTTCAACCCCGTTCTCTTGAACGCTTCCGCTTAGCGATCTACAAGGGTATGTAGATGCACTCTCCTTCCCCTCGTTGCTGGTTTCTCCATAGATAGATCTTGGTGACACGTAGGAAAATTTTGAATTTCTGCTACGTTCCCCAACACTTTAAAGCTGATGCGGGCTTGTGTGACATATTGGAGTAAAATTGACATCCCTCACACTTGTCGACTATCTCCTTTGCCATTTCATTCGCTCTTGGCCAGTAAAATCTGGCTCGGTATGCTTTGGCTACGATGGTCTGAGAGGACGCATGATGGCCACAGGTCCCCGAGTGGATGTCGTCAAGGATTATTCGACCTTCCTCTGGCGTTATGCATTTCTGACCAACTCCAGTCGCGCTTTCTCTGTACATCTGTCCCCTTATCACGGTAAAGGCTTTAGATCGGCGGACGATCTGTCGAGCCTCTTCTTCGTCCTTCGGGAGATCTTTTCTTAAGATATACGGCGATATACGGTACTGTCCAATCGGGAGTGATCACTAAAGCTTCCATGATCAGGTCGACCACTGCTGGAACTTCAACCTCAATCGGATCTGTGATACTCTTGGGCTGCGGAGCTTCTTCGGTAAAAGGATCTTCTTTGACTGATGGAGTATGGATATGCTCCAAGAACACATCACTGGGAATGGCTTCTCTCTTGGAACCTATCTTCGCCAAATCATCAGCCGCTTGATTCTTCAGTCGGGGTATATGGTGGAGCTCTAACCCTTCGAAATTCTTTTCAAGCTTCCTCACTGCATTGCAGTATCCAGTCATGGCTGGGCTTCTAACGTCCCACTCCTTCATCACTTGATTGACCACCAAATCTGAGTCGCCATAAACCATAAGGCGACGGACGCCGAGTGAAATGGCCATGCGCAACCCATATAAAAGTGCTTCATATTCTGCTTCATTATTGGAGGAATCAAAGTGGATCTGGAGCACATATCTGAGCTTATCTCCTCGGGGGGAAACCAAAACTACCCTAGCACCGGAACCATTTAACATCTTAGAGCCATCAAAGAACATGGTCCAATGCTCCGAGTGAACTTGAGTCGGCTGCTGTTGTTCAATCCACTCGGCAAGGAAATCTGCTATCGCTTGGGACTTAATGGCTTTCTTTGCCTCAAACTTGATATCAAGGGGAAGGAGTTCAATCGCCCATTTTGCCACTCGACCAGTTGCATCTCTGTTGTGTAGAATCTCTGAAAGTGGGGCGTCGCTGACGACTGTAATGGAATGATCAGAGAAATAATGAGAAACCTTCTTCGTGGTCATGTAGATCCCATACACAAGCTTCTGATAATGAGGATATCTTTGCTTCGATGGAGTCAAAACTTCAGAGAGATAATACACTGGGCGCTGAACTTTGAAGGCTTTCCCTTCTTCTTCCCGCTCGACCGTAAGCACTATACTGACGACTTGTCCTGTGGATGCAATGTAAAGCAACAGAGGCTCTTTGCTGATTGGAGCAGCAAGCACCGGCTGGGTGGAGAGCAGAGCTTTTAGCTCGGCAAATGCTGCATCAGCTTCTGGAGTCCACTCGAACTTGTCTGCCTTCTTCATCAGTCGGTAAAGAGGCAATGCCTTTTCACCGAGGCGAGAGATGAATCGACTTAACGCGGCCAAGCATCCAGTAAGCTTCTGGACATCATGCACACGCACAGGGCATTTCATTCGGAGTATGGTGCCAACTTTTTCTGGGTTAGCGTCGATTCCTCGTTCTGAAACGAGAAAACCGAGCAACTTTCCACCAGGAACTCCGAATGTGCACTTTGATGGATTAAGCTTGATATCATACCTCCGGAGATTGGCAAATGTTTCAGCGAGGTCAGTCAACAGGTCGGAACCCTTTCGTGACTTGACTACGATATCATCCATGTACGCTTCCACATTTCGACTGATGTGAGTGAGTAAACACTTTTGAATCATCCTCATGAACGTGGCTCTGGCATTCTTGAGACCTAATGGCATGGTGACATAGCAGAAGCACCCGAATGGAGTGATGAAAGCTGTTTTGATCTCATCGGGTCCATACAGACGGATCTGATGGTACCCGAAATAGGCGTCTAAAAAAGACAATCTCTCACATCCCGCAGTCAAGTCGACAATTTGGTCGATGCGAGGGAGAGGAAAATGATCTTTCGGGCAGGCCCGATTGATATGTTTGAAATCAATGCACATGCGAAGTGACTTGTCCTTCTTGGGGACCATGACGACATTGGCGAGCCACTCGGAGTGGTATATCTCTCGGATAAACTCTGCTGCTAGGAGTCGAGCCACCTCCTCGCCAATGGCCTTTCTCTTCTGGACGGCGGACCGTCGAAGATGTTCTTTGATAGGTTTTTCCTTTGAGTTGACTCTGAGGCGGTGCTCAGCCAGCCCCCTGGGAACACCCGGCATGTCAGCAGGCTTCCATGCAAAGATGTCCCAGTTCTCACGGAGGAACTGGATGAGCGCTTCTTCCTATTTAGAGTCAAGTGTTGTGGAAATATGAGCAGTGCTGCGCTGGGGTCGGTCGGGTGAATGTGAACGGGCTTCGTCTCACCAGACGACTGAAATGCTGATTCTGTGGCAGGCTTCTTGGCCCGCAACAAATCACTCGGATCTGCATTTTTCTTGTATTCCTCTAGCTCTACCACTGTTATCTGGTAATCGGCAATCTTCGAGCCTTTCTGAAAACACTCTTCTGCCTTCTTCCGATTGCCAGTGATAGTGATCACGCCTTTGGGGCCGGGCATCTTCAATTTGAGGTACACGTAACATGGTCGAGCCATGAACTGTGCATAAGCTGGTCTCCCCAAAATAGCGTGGTAAGCGCTCTGAAAATCCACGACTTCAAATGTCAGCCTCTCTTTGCGGAAATGCTTCGAGTCGCGGAACACCATGTCTAGAGCTATTTGGCCGAGTGACTCAGCCTTCTTTCCAGGTATAACTCCATGAAAACTCATGTTGCTGGCGCTGAGTCTGGACATCGGAATGCCCATTCCTTTTAGGGTCTCCGCATATAATATGTTCAGTCCACTACCACCATCCATCAGCACCTTCGTCAGTCGAGTGCCTTCGATGACTGGGTCGACCACCAAAGCTTGCCTCCCAGGGGTGGCTATATGAGTCGGATGATCGGACTGGTCGAATGTAATGGGAGTTTGAGACCATCTCAGATAGCTTGGTGTCGCCGGGGCGACCATATTTACCTCACGGTTGATAACCTTCAATCGACTTTTACTCTCCACATCAGCAAAAATCATCAGGGTGGAATTGACATGAGGATATCCTCCATCACTGTCCTCCTTGTCCTCAGCCTTGTCCGACTCCTTTTCCTTGTCCTTGGGCTGTTTTCCTTGAAACTGCTGGATTAAGAGCCGGCACTGGCGAGTGGTATGCTTCGGGTAGATGAAGTTACCCTCTTTGTCTTTCTTCGTGCGGATGTGACACGGCAGATCCATCACATCATTACCTTCCTTATCTTTCACCTTCTTGGGGTTCCAGGATCCTTTGGTCTTCCCTTTGAATTTGCCCTGAGTCACGGCCAGAGCCTCTCCAGGAGCCGCTGGCTCGGCCTTCCGTTTCTGTTTCCGACTGGAGTTTCCTTTTTCCGACTGACTCGGCTTGTACCTGCCACTCCGGAGTCGATCTTCTTCTTCACCATTGGCGTACTTGGTGGCGATTTCCATCATTCGACTCAGGGTCATATCTCCGGTCCGACCAAACTTCAAACTTAACTCTCTGTTCTTAACACCATCCTTGAAGGCGCAGACTGCCTGATGATCAGACACGTTCTCCACCGTATGATGCAAAGTGATCCATCTCTATATGTAATCTCTCAGGGTTTCATTCGAATTCTGCACGCAGACTTGCAGCTCTGTTGATCCAGCTGGTCGCTTGCAAGTTCCCTCGAATGTCCTGACGAACACTCGGGAAAGATCTTCCCAAGTGTAAATGCTGCTCGGAGCTAACTGATTCAACCACGCCCTAGCCGAACCTTCCAACATGAGCGGTAAGTGTTTCATGGCCACCTCATCATTACCGCTGCCAATCTGTACCGCCACTCGGTAGTCTTCAAGCCAGGTTTCAGGCTTGGACTCACCGGTGAACTTACTTACCCCAGTCGCCAACCTGAAGTTGGGGGTATTACTGCGGCTCTGATGGCTCTGCTAAAACATTCTGGGCCTGAAACATGAACTCGGCTGCTAGTGGGCGCATCTCTGTCATGGCCACCTTGATGAGCTCTGTTCCGATCGACCAAACCTTGCACGATGATAGATCTCGCGTCAAAGCCTGGTTCCTGGGGTCGACCAGAACTCGTCGCCCAACACTGCGCTGGTGCCTATCATCTTGCTGCCGATGAGCGTAAGACCCACCCCTTGGGGGAGGAGTGGGCACTCGACGCTGATCATCACGGTCGAATCGGTCATCATATTGGTCACATCGACCATCGCGTCCCTCACGCCGCGGAGGCGATCATGGGCTATGAGCCAACTGAACTGTATTCGCAGCGACGGATCGGCTGTGAATCCTGTTGCGTGACTGTGACACAGCTGAATTCTGATCTCCTGCTGCTCGGAGCAAATCTTTGATCCGCATCAAGCCTCTGCCAGCCTCCGACTGAGAGGGCTGAATTGACTCTGCTATACGGGCTGCAGCTGCTAGATTCTGAATCGGGGTTCGATATACCTGAGTTGGTTGCGGAAAGAGTTGACGTCGACTGGAGTCGGGTACTCGTTGCCGCGCGCATTCGTCGAGTGCTCGCTGGAGGTTCTCCAGTCGAGTGCGTTCAGCCAAGTTGGCCAAACGTGCTTCCTCCAAGGCGCGAGCCTCGGGAGTTTCTCCTGCGATGGGAGTATGCAGGGCATCCATGTTCCGGCGACGAAGATCTTCCCTCTGCAGGGAAGTGAGCGGCTCGGGCTGATACTCCTCGTGGGCCTGAGCAGGGTCGCCTCCGCCGTCTATCCCGTCGGTGCGGGGGAAGCCAGGAGGGCTACGAGGCCTGTTGACCATCAAAACCTCCGCCGCCGGATCTCTGTTGTCGCACTCGGATGCAGTCTCTATGGAGCCAGTCAACAGATCGAACATGCCATAGAGAGATTCGTCGGGCTCTATTGCCGCGACTTGGGTGGTGGCCGACTGGCGAGCCACTGCGTGTCTCACCCACCGCTGAAGCCTCGACCGACCAGAGCGCTTGCGCTGACGGGAGACAGGGAGGCAGGACGCCACGGACACACGCCCGAAAATGCGTCGCATCGCGGACGGGGAGTGCGTCGATGTCGAGTGGAGCCTCCTGGAGCCAAGCGGAGTCATCGGCGATGAAAGTGAGCGCACCGAGACGGATCTCGCGGCCCTCGACCAGAACTCCGCCAGAAACCATGATGAAGGCAATCGGAACAATTGCAACTTCCCCAAAAATCGCTAAGACACCTGCCCCACGGTGGGCGCTAACTGTCGTGGTTCTAAGACTGACAGTAGAATGGGGGGGTAGGTATGGAGAGGCAAGATCCTAGCTATGGAGCAGTTGTATAGACAAGGGATTTACGAGTTCAGGCCCTTCTCGGAGGAAGTAACAGCCCTACGTCTCGGAGCCCAGAGGCGGTCGACTGGATTATGTGTGTATAAGTTACAAGGGTGCGAACCCTTTACACTGAGGAGGGGGGTGGCTTATATAGTGTCTGCCAGACCCCTCTGGCCCTTAGTTATGCAGGGTTTAAAGTACATAAAGGATTGGCGTTACTGGTAACGTCCTACATTAAGTGTCATCATGGCCATAAAGACTACTTAATTACAGAACGTTCGGATACAGAGTGGCTCTTGATATCCTGGTGGTCGAGTGGGTCTTCATGGTCGAGTGCCCTCGAGTCTGTTGAGTGGGTTCCCTCTTGGTCGACTGAAGGCATCCTCTTCTAATGATGTCCTTGGGGAGGGTACTTTGGACAGGCCCGTGACCCTACCCTAGGTACATGACTTCATCAATGACGGCGGCGAAGTTGTTGGTGTAGATCACCGTCATGATGATTGCCCCGGCGGCGTTCCAGTTCCACCGGGAGAGAGCCCCCCTCTTTCTTCCTCGGCCTCCCCCTGGATGGGAGGAGGGTTTCCCTCTGGTCCTTGTCCTCCATGGCGGAGGGGCGAGAGGCCCTGCGAGATTGGATCTCTCTCTCTCTCTCTCTCTCTGTCTCTCTCTCTCTCTCTCTTCTCTTTTGTGTCTCTGTTTTTTGGCCTTTCACCATTTCTTAATTTTTCGGAGATCCGTAACTCCGATTGGGCTAAAAATTTAACACAATTTTTTTCCGGATATTATCTTTCCTGTGGCGAAAGAAGGACACCAACCGCCTTACAGGGGCCCCACAAGCCTGCTAGCCGCGTCCAGGGTAGGGGTGCGCCCCTCGAGCTTGTGGGCCCGTCGGGCATCGTCTCACGTTGATTTTCTTTTACAAAAATCACAAATATTCCAAAAAAATCTTTGCAAATTATTATCGCGTTTGGACTCCGTTTGGTATGGATATTCCGCGAACCAAAAAACATGCAACAAACAGAACTGGCACTGGGCACTGGATCAATATGTTAGTCCAAAAAATAATATAAAATGTTGCCAAAAGTTTATGAAAGTTGTAGAATATTGGCATGAAACAATCAAAAATTATAGATACGACGGAGACGTATTAGCATCACCAAGCTTAATTCTTGCTCGTCCTCAAGTAGATAAATAATTAAAAAGATTATTTTTGATGTGGAATGCTACCTAGCATAATCTTGATCATATAATCTAATAATGGCATGAATATTAAGACATGAATGATTCAAAGCAATAGTCTATAATTTGACATAAAGACATCAATACTCAGGCATCCCAACAAATAATCATGTCTTTCAAAATATCAATGCTAAAGAATGTTATCCTACAAAATAATATAGTCTTGTCATGCTCCATCTTCTTAACACAAAGTATTTATTATGCACAACCCCGATGACAAGCCGAGAAATTGGTTCATACTTTTTAATGTGCTTCAAATTTTTTAACACCCACGCAATACATGAGCGCAAGCCATGAATATAGCACTATGGGTGAAATAGAATATGATGTTGGAGGTTGTGTGGAGAAGACAAAAAGGGAAAGTCTCACATCGATGCGGCTAGTCAACGGTCTAGGGAGATGCCCATCAATTGATGCCAATGCGAGGAGTAGGGATTGCCATGCAACGGATGCACTAAGAGCTATAAGTGTATGAAAGCTCAAACTGAAAACTAAGTGGGTGTGCATCCAACTTGCTTGCTCATCAAGACCTTGGGCATTTGAGGAAGCCCATCATTGGAATATACAAGCCAAGTTCTATAATGAAAAATTCCCACAAGTATATGAAAGTGACAACATAGAAGAATCTCTATATGAAAAACATGGTGCTACTCTGAAGCACAAGTGTGGCAAAGGATAGTAACATTGCCCCCTCTCTCTTTTTCTCTTTTTATTTTTTTATTTGTTGGTCCCGTTTTGCCCTCTCTTTTTTTTGTGCGGAGCCTCATCCCGACTTGTGGGGGAATCACAGTCTCCATCATCCTTTCCTCACTTGGGCAATGCGCTAATAAAGATGATCATCACACTTTTATCGAATATCCAATTTTGAGTCCGGGCTCATCTGCACCCGGTCAAGAAATAATTCATAAAAAATTAAAAAAAATCCAAATTTTTGTGCATGGTAGATAATTTGGTGCGTCAGGTGCGCTCCAAATTTTAGAGTATTTGGACATTTGAGTAGCTCTCAGCAAAAAAGACAAATTGGGTCAGAACAGTATACAAATAGTACATTACTTAACATACCCCAAATTTGTCTTTTTTGCCGAGAGCTACTCAGGTGTCCAAATGATTTGAAATTTGGACCGGACATCACGCACCAAATTATCTACCATGCCAAAAAATGGATTTTTTGAATTTTTCTAGTATTTGTTTTATTTTTTTATTTAGCACGGGTGCAGATGCTCCTCAGAGCCAAAACGCCTCACTCCACTTTTATTTACTTACAACACAAAATTACAACTCGATACTAGAACAAAATATGACTCTATATGAATGCCCCTGGCAGTGTACCAGGATGTGCAATGATCTAGCATAGCAATGATATCAAAAAACAGACAAGCCATGAAAATACCATTCTAGCTATCTTACGATCATGCAAAGCAATATGACAATGAATGCTCAAGTCATGTATATGATGATGATGGAAGTTGCATGGCAATATATCTTGGAATGGCTATGGAAATGCCGTAATAGGTAGGTATGACGGTTGTTTTGCGAAAAATATAATGAGGCTTATGTGTGATAGAGCGTATCATATCACAGGGTTTGGATGCACCGACTAAGTTTGCACTAACTCTCGAGGTGAGAAAGGACAATGCATGGTACCGAAGAGGCTAACAAACTGTGGAAAGGTAAGAGTGCGTATAATCCATGGACTCACATTAGTCATAAAGAACTCACATACTTATTGTGAAAGTTTATTAGTGTGACACCCTGGTTTTTGGCCATTTTTCTTTTTTTGGATTTTATTGCATTTTTTAATTGAATATGAGTTTTGAATCAAATCATTTGGACTTAAGCACTTGGGAATTACTTTGAATTTCACCCAAGTGACTCCTCCCATCCTCAAAAACATCTCTTGCTCTCTGTTACGTCATAATATTGCCTTGGGAATATTTTTCTTAAATGAAAAATATTCATTTTCTCTCTGAAAAAGCCCTATCTCACTTCTACTCCAAAGCAACCCACATTTTTATGGCTCCCAAAAATCTTAGAAAATTCCAAAATATTCTTTGGTCTACGCCGCATCATCCTCAGCAAAAATATCCTATGGTTATGTGGATTATTTTTACTGTAGAAAATCTTTTCCATTCTGGTCAAAAAATGCACTTTGTGAAGGAAGTGTATTTTTGCTTGATCCTCTTGAGCTGAAATTTTTATGGGCTAATTACCTTCCTGAGAGAACCTTAACCACCAAGATTCAGCCCCTAACTCTCTCTGGATTTTTCTCTCACGAGCTCACAAGTTTCTATCCAGAAACTTGTTGAGAAGCTCAAGTCGCGTCTGGTCGGCCTGGCAGTGATACACTAGCACGCAGTGGCCTAGGTCTGCAGAGACAACAACCCATACACGATTTTACCTCTCGGATGCAATGTGTAGTGCCAGTGCATGCGGTGATCGCGTGTGGACACGGCGCCAGGCATGTGTTCGACGCGCTCTACGCGCCGACAACTGCTCTGTTTGCCCGTGCGCTCGCCTCCGCCCAAGCTAGCGAGTCCCGGAGCCCCCCTCTACCTCGACTCATCGCCTTATCCCCTCCCTGGAGCTCCATGACTCCAACGACATTCACAGCGAGCATGGGCTCATCGGAGCAGAGAGCACAGTGACCCCGTGCCTCTGTTTTTGTCCGTCTCCGTGTCTTGTGCTTGGCTGGGGGCCTCGAGAGTGGCCATGTGAGCTCTTGGCCACTTCTCCCCTCTCACTGACGCCTCTCATCGCCGTGCGCTGCTTCGAGAGTCATCTTCGGTGACCCCGACCCCCCTCTCACCCACGCCTATATATAGAGGCCCTCCCGAGCTCACTCAACCATCCCCACACACTCCTCTGACTCCATAACCCCTCCTAGATAGTTGCGGCCAGGCCAGGCGGGCCTCTGGCCACCGTTCCTCACTGGAGCTCGGTGCCATGCTTCCTCCGGTGATCCTCGATGCCCTCCAACCACCTAGGTGTGTTCGTGGTACTCTGCTAGTCCCGGACGATGCTGCTGGAGCCACTGGAACTACCTCACCTCGCCGGCATCTTCTTCTCCGGCGACCTCCATCCGCTGCCGTCTCTAGAGAAGAACAGGGCGACCTCCTCCGTCCATCTCCGGTGAATCTACGGGTATGTGCGTGCTCGCCGAGAAGAGGCGCATCCATCCCTCCCCTCGCCGGCAGCAGCCGAGGTCTCCTCACCGGAGAACCACTGACCACCGCGCTGCCTCCTCTATTTCTCTCCCTCTCAACGTCAAACCCTGCCAGTGGGGCCCGCCTGTCAGCCTCATTGTGCGCTCGCCGAAGCGGTATAAGTCGAGGTGTATTTCGAAAATACGTCTTCGACGTCACCCCCTTTGGTTATTTTTCAAAAATCATTTTAATTCAGAAAGTTGACTAAACTTTGACCTCCTCTAACTTTTATTCTATAAGTCCAAATGATATGCTTCTTTTTGCATTATTTTGTGTTGAACTCCTCTATCAGCATGCAAAAGAGGAGATTTTTGCTTGCTGTGGTTATTTCCTGGTGCATTAAACAGTGTTATGTGACATTTTATTTTTGCTATTTTAAATATTTTCAGAAGGAATTTGCTGCCTTGAGGATAACCAGGAGGCTTGTGACCCTCCTCTGCACTAAGGCAAGCCATCACAATTATTTGCAAGGGTGTCATTTCAATAACTATGATTTTCACTTGAATATGGTCTTTTTAATGCATATAGAAAATTCATATAATATCACTTGATGCTAGTTTCATGTTCTTGCTATGCTTGTTTGGTGATCAGTGACATTTTAGTTGAATGACTAAGTATATGCAGTAGGGTAACATGATAAAGAGCATGGTTAAGTTCATATTGGTATTATGTGGAAATTTGCATGCATAGTTCATTGCATATTCATGGCATATTATGGCTTAGTAATATTTATTTGCAAGTTGAAACCTGATTATAATCCAACTTGAACATGTTGTTGATCGAGTCATGGTGCCATCGAATCGAGCTTCCCAAAGTGCAACCACATTTGCCTTTTATGGGAAGGCCCTTTCTCGATCTATTGTTATGCCTCTCGCCGTTGCCTCCAACTAGGGAAGGTTATGCGCTTGCGCTACCCTGGCCCGGTAGGCAGACATAGCCTTGTGTGCCCATAGTTGTTTTTGGTACCATTGTCCCTGTTTGGGACCGTTTGTTTTGTCACGATGGTGGCCATTGGGTGTCATGCGGTGACATCGGGGCCACCCAGGACTTAGCCCAAAGGGGAGTTTGTCGGAGGGGCCGGGAGAGTGTCATGGCAATAGGTTGGTTCTGTCAGAACGTCGTTGGTCCACCCGAATGGGAGTTCGAGGCCATGGGTTCTGTGGTGTGGGTACAGTGTGCTAAACTCTGTAGAATGTGTTTAATCTATCGATAGCCGCGTCCTCGGTCACGGACACAAGTTCGTAGTAGGTCACACCGTGGATCAACAGAAATATTGAACCTGCACACTAAATGTATACTTGTGGCATCGGTTATGTTGGTGGAGTTGTTGAGACCATCAAGATGGTTTTGTTTGTGATCCTGAGGTGATCACCATGTTATGATGATGATCGTGGTTACGAGGTAACCGAGATGGTAAGAAGGTCTGCGACCTGTTATGATCACTGTCACTTCATGAGTAGCATGCTAAGTTCTTGCATATAACCTGCTTAAATATCATGTTGTTGTTTTCCATTGTTGCTTTATTTGTGTGAGCTTGCAAGTACATTCAAGGTACTCACCTGTCGTGTCATGCCAGTTTTAGGAGAAGCTATATCGGAGTTGGAGTTGCATCGTTGCATCACAGTCTAGATCGTGTCCACATCAGTGTCCCTGTGAGATGGAGTCCTCCTAAGTCATCTTTCCGCTACCGCGTAGCTGTATCATTGTGATCGAGGCCCTCCTTATGTTAACTAAATAATGGACATATGTGCAGCAGCACCGCCTGTGCCGCTTGGCCTCGCTGTCTGATGTAATATTGAACCTCTGTATCAATAAAGCGGGTGTCCATCTGTACCAACTTGTTGTGTGTTGCCAGAAGACATGATCCATGGGCTGGCAATGCAAGGTAAACCGGTTGCTCCGAGCAAGGGTGCCGCAATTAGCCCTCGAAGCAAAGTATGATACGTCTCCAACGTATCTATAATTTTTTATTGTTCCATGCTATTATATTACCATTCTTGGATGTTTTACAATCATTTTATAGCAACTATATATCAATTTTTGGGATGAACCTATTAACATAGTGCCCAGTTCCAGTTGTTGTTTCTTGCTTGTTTTTTACTTCGCGGAATACCCCTATCAAACGGAGTCCAAACACAGCGAAACTTTTTGGAGATTTTTTTGGACCAAAAGACAACTTGGGAGCCAAGGAAGTGCACGAGGGAAGGCCTGTGGGACCCATGATACACCAGGGCATGCTAGAGAGCCCAGGCGCGCCCTGATGTATCATGGTGCCCATGAAGCTCTGTTCCACCGCCTCTCAGCTCTATAAATACCCAAATATTCCAGAAACCCTGGCGAGCGACAAAACACAATTCCAGCAGCCGCAAGTTCTAGAACCATGAGATCCAATCTAGAGCCCTATTCCGGCACTTTGCCGTAGGGGAACACGATCATGGAGGGGTTCATCATCCTCGTTGGTGCCTTTACGATGATGCGTGAGTAGTTCACCATAGACCTACGGGTCTGTAGGCAGTAGCTAGATGACTTCTTCTCTCTTTTTGATTCTCAATACAATGGTCTCTTGGAGATCTATTTGAAGTAATGACTTTTTGCTGTGTGTTTGTTGGGATCCTATGAAGTTCGAGTTTATGATTAGATTTTTATCCATGAATATTATTTGAGTCTTATTTGATCTCTTATATGCATGATTATTTATAGCCCTGTATTTCATCTCCAAATCTTTAGTTTAGTTAGGCCAACTAGATTGATTTTTCTTGCAAATGGGAAGAGGTGCTCTGTGATGGGTTCGATCTTGCGGTGTCCTCACCCAGTGACAGAAGGGGTAGCGAGGCACGCATGTATCGTTTCTATTAAGGTAAAAAGATGGGATCTATTCCTACATGAATAAATCTTGTCTACATTATGTCATCGTTCTTATTGCATTACTCCGTTTCTCCATGAACTTAATACACTAGATGCATGCTGGATAGCGGTCGATGTGTGGAGTAATAGTAGTAGATGTAGAATTGTTTCGGTCTACTAATCTTGAAAGTGATTCCTATATTCATGATCATTTCCTTGGATATCGTCATAATTATTTGTTCTTCTATCAATTGCCCAATAGTAATTTGTTTACCCACCATGTGCTATTTTCTCGAGAGAAGCCACTAGTGAAATCTACGGCCCCCGGGTCTATCTTTTATCATATTTGCTTTACGATCTATCTTTTGCCGTATTTGTTTTCAGATCTATTATTCCAAAAACCTAAAAATACCTTGCTGCACTATATCTTTACTTATTTTATTTCGTGTTTTATTCAAATCTATTTATCCAAACTCATACAAATTTATCTATCTTTTTACCGAGGAGGGATTGACAACCTCTCTTACGCGTGGGGTTGCAAGTATTTGTTCTTTGTGTGTAGGTACCGTTTACATAGTGTTGCTTGGTTCTCCTACTGGATACAAAACCTTGGTTTCACAACTGAGGGAAATACCTACCGTAGTTGTACTACATCATCCCTTCCTCTTTGAGGAAATACCAACGCAAATTCAAGCAGCATCAAACGGAATTTCTAGCGCCGTTGCCGGGGAGGATCAAGTCAAGATAGTCTCCCATCAACTTGCCAATTTCTGGCGCCGTTGTCATGGAGACATCATCAACATCTATCAGGTTCCTAATCACAAATCTCATCTTCTTGCAATTTACATTATTTGCCATTTGCCTCTCATTTTCATCTCCTTCACTTCACAAAAATTTGCCTTTTTATCCGCCTTCTTTTTCGTTCGCCTTTTTCTCGTCAGATCTATCTTTCTGCTTGCAATCTTGTTTGCATAGTCACGATGTCTCAGGAAAATACAAAATTGTGTGATTTTTCCAATACCAATAATAATGATTTTATTAGCACTTTGATTGCTCCTCCCGCCACTAGTGCGTAGTCTTTTGATATCAATGCCACTTTGTTGAATCTTGTTATCAAAGATCAATTTTCTGGTACTCCTAATGAGGATGTCGAGTCCCATCTAAACACATTCATAGAATTGTGTGATATGCAAAAGAAAAAAGATGTGGACAATGATATTGTGAAGTTGAAATTGTTTCCTTTCTCTTTGAGGGATCGTGCAAAATTTTGGTTTTCCTCTTTGCCTTGCAATTGTATCAATTCTTGGGATAAGTGGAAGGATGCTTTTATTACTAAGTATTTTCGCAAAAATTATTTTCCTTAGAACTCAGATCATGAATTTAAATCAACATGAGCATGAACATGTTGCACAATCTTGGGAAAGAATAAAATTGATGCTAAGAAATTGTCCTACTCATGGTTTAAATCTTTGGATGATTATACAAAAAAATTATGCGGGATTGAATTTTGTTTCTAGAAATCTTTTAGATTCCATCGTGGGTGGTACTTTTATGGAGATTACTTTTGGTGAAGCTATTAAATTGCTAGATAACATTATGGCAAATTATTCACAATGGCATGCCGAAAGAGGCCTACTAGTAAAAAAGTTAATTCGGTTGAAGAAATTAGTACTTTGAGTGAAAAAGTTGATGCTCTTATGAAATTGGTTGCTAGTAAAAATGCTCCTATTGATCTTAATGATGTGCCTTTGTATACTTTGATTGAGCAAAATAGTGGTCCCGTAGATGTGAATTTTGTCTCGCGAAACAATTTTCATAACAATGCTTATAAAGGTAATTCTAATCCTAGGCCTTTTCTGGAAATTCCTCTAATAATTATGGAAATTCCTATGGTAATTCTTCTTACAATAATAATAGGAACCCCTTTGATCTTGAGAATAATATTAAAGAATTTATCAATGCTCAAAAAGTTTTCAACACTATGATAGAGGAAAAAGTTGAATAAGATTGATGATATGTCTAGAAGCATTGATAGAATTTCCCATGATGCAGAAAATCTCAAGATTATTTTTTTCCACCTAAGGTTAATATCAATGAATCAATTAAAGCTTTATATGTTTTTATGGATGAAATTAAGAAAAGAACCACTATGCTTAGAGCTAAAAGAGAATTTTTGGAAAAAAGCATTTCCTACAGATTGCTTTCATAAAAATGATGAAGATCTTAAAATGATTGGTGTTTCTTATATTGATTCCTTGTTTAGTAAGATTAAAATTGATGATAAAGGGACTGAATAAGAGTCAACTTTAGCTAGAAGGCGTCCCGATGATTCGGAAGGTGAAAATCTTGATGAGAAAATTGATAAAAGTGGGTTTGGAGAGGTCAAAACTTTAACTAGTGATGTGCCCATTCTTTTGGATTACAAAGGCTTTAATTATGATAGTTGCTCTTTGATTGAATGTATTTCTTTGTTGCAATCCATGATAAATTCACCCCATGCCTATGAACAAAATAAAGCTTTTACTAAACATATCGTAGATGACATGATGAAAGCTTTAGAAGAAAAGTTGGAATTAGAGATCTCAATTCCTAGAAAATTATATGATGAGTAGGAACCTACCGTTAAAGTGAAGATTAAAAATTATGAGTGTTTTGCTTTATGTGATTTGGGTGCTAGTGTTTCCACAATTCCGAAATCCTTATGTGATGTGCTTGGTCTCAACAATATTGAAGAATGTTCTCTTAATTTGCACTTGGCGGATTCTACTATTAAAAAGCCTTTGGGAAGAATTAATGATGTTCTTATTTTTGAAAATAGGAATTATGTGTCCATAGACTTCATTGTTGTTGATATTGATTGCAATCCGTCTTGTCCCATTATACTTGGTAGACCGTTTTTACGCACTATAGGTGTCATGATTGATATGAAAGAAGGGAATATTAAATTTCAATTTCCACTAAGAAGGGGTATGGTACACTTCCCTAGAACAAGAATTAAGCCACCATATGAATCAATCATGAGGGCATCCTACGGAGCTCAAACTAAAGATGACAATACTTGAATCTATGCATTATGCCTGGCTAGGGCATAAAACAATAGCGCTTGTTGGAAGGCAAACCAATGAATAAATTTTTTTTGCCTTTTTATTTCTGTTCTTGAGTGTTTATACAATTATGCTACTGCTATTATTGTGTTTTTTATGTTTTAATTAGTGTTTGTGCCAAGTAAAGCCTCTGGGATCACGTTTGGTGATAGTTGATTTGATCTTGTTGAAAAACGGAAACTTTTGCGCCTAGTAGCAGAATTGTTAAAAATCACAGAAGAGTGATAAAATTCTAAAGATTTACACAAGATTGATATACAAATTGCCTATGTTGTCCTAGTATTTCGGAATTTTTGGAGTTACATAAGTATGAACAAAGTCCAGATTACTACAGACTGTTCTGTTTTTGACAAATTCTATTTTTGTTGCATTGTGTGCTTATTTTGATGAATCTATGGATTGTATCAGGGTATAAGCCATGGTAAAGTGAGAATACAGTAGTTATTATGCAATAATAAAATATGAATGTGTTTGCAACAGTACTTAGAGTGGTGATTTGCTTTATTATACTAACGGATCTCATGAAGGTTTTGTTAAGTTTTGTGTGATAAAAGTTTTCATGTTTTGGGTGAGATCTCGATGGATGAGCGAATAAGGAGTGAAAAGAGCCTAAGCTAGTGGATGCCCATGGTACCCCAAGGCAATATTCAAGGAGAACCAAGCAACTATGCTTGGGGATGCCCCGGAAGGCATCCCCTCTTTCTTCTAACGACCATCGGTAATTTTACTTGGAGCTATTTTTTATTCTTCACATATCATGAGTTTTGCTTGGAGAATCTTGTATTATATGAGTCTTTGCTTGTTTTTGCTTTTTAGTTTTTCACAATTATCCTTGCTGGACACACCTATTTGAGAGAGCTAAAATTATGCTATGATTTGTTAGAATTGCCCTATGTGCTTCACTTAAATTTTTTGAGCTATGGAATTGCTCTATGTGCCTCACTTATATCTTTTTTAGCATGGTGTGCTTTAATATTTTAGAAAAAATACTCTCATGCTTCACTTAGATTTATTTGTCAGTTAGTAAAAAAATTAAGAAATTCTCTCATGCTTCACTTAAATTATTTTAAGAGATGAAAATTTGTATGCTCGTGTTCTCCACTTAAGTTTTTTTGAGCTTGTCAAAAGCAACTGCACCATATGAAATTAGTCCCAAAGTGATAGATATTCAAGAGGGATATAATAAAAAAATTCATGAAGATAATTGGACAAAATAAACTTGATTATTTGTAATAGTTTTGAGATATAATGATAGTAATATGTGAGTCATGTTAGTGAGCAATTATGCTTTAGTAAGAATATTGGTGTTAAGTTTTGTGATTCCCTATGCAAGCACGAAAGTCAATAGTTATGCAATGAAATTACATCCTACTTGTGGTGTATTCTTCGGTGTTAGTTATGCTTAATGCTTGTTTATGAGAATTTTTGTTTCTTGGTTGGTTGTTTCTCAATCTTTTTCCTAGCCTCCATTTGCACTAAGTGGGAATACTACTTGTGCATCCAAAATCCTTAAACCCAGTTTGCCATATGAGTCCACCATACCTACCTATATGCGGTAATTTCGTGCCGTTATAAGTAAATTTGTATGTGCCAACTCTAATTTTCAAAATGAATTTCCTTTTTGTGTGCTCGTACCGCTCATGAAGCAGCAGGGGGGCCAATATTTTGTTGGGGAACGTTGCATGGAAAAAAATCTCTATGCATACACAAGATCTATCCATGGATATGCATAGCAATGAGAGGGGAGAGTATGTCTACGTACCCTTGTAGACCGTAAGCGGAAGCGTTTATTTAACGTGGTTGATGTAGTCGAACTTCTTCGCGATCCAATCGATCAAGTACCGAACGTACGACACCTCCGCATTCAGCACACGTTCAGCTCGATGATGTCCTCGCCTTCTTGATCCAGCAAGATGGGTGAAGTAGTAGACGAGTTCTTGCATCACGACATCATGGTTACGGTGATTGTGAACTTGTTCCCGTAGGGCTTCTGTGGAGAAATTGGATGGAGGACTAAACTGTGTAGAGGGGCACCGAACACGGTGATGTCTACTACGCAACTTTATTCTTGTAGACTCATGTTGGGCCTCCAAGCGCAGAGTTTTGTAGGACAATAGCAATTTTCCCTCAAGTGGATGACCTAAGGTTTATCTATCCATGGGAGGTGTAGGATGAAGATGGTCTCTCTCAAGCAACCCTGCAACCAAATACAAGAAATCTCTTATGTCCCCAACACACCCAATACAATGGCAGATTGTATAGGTGCACTAGTTCGGCAAAGAGATGGTGATAAAAGTGTAATATGGATGGTAGAAATATATTTTTATAATCTGAATAAATAAAAACAACAAGGTAGCAATCGATAAAAGTGAGCACAAACGGTATTGCAATGCTTGAAAACAAGGCCTAGGGTCCGTACTTTCGCTGGTGCAATCTCTCAACAATACTAATATAATTGGGTCATATAACCATCCCTCAACGTGCGATGAAGAATCACTCCAAAGTTCCTATCTAGCAGAGAACTTAAGAAGAACTCGTTTGTAGGGTACAAAACCACCTCGAAGCTATTCTTTCCGATCAATCTATCTAAGAGTTCATACTAAAATAACACCAAATAATTTCAGATTCATAATACCCAATCCAACACAAAGAACCTCAAAGAGTGCCCCAAGATTTCTACCAGAGAAACAAAGACAAGAATGTGCATCAACTCCTATGTGTAGATTACCCCAATGTCACCTCAGGAATCCGCGTGTCAAGTGCCAAAACATATATCAAGTGAATCATTATGATACCCCATTGTCACCATGAGTATTCACATGCAAGACATATATCAAGTGCTCTCAAATCCATAAAAGTATTCAATCCGATAAAACGAAATCTCAAAGGGAAAACTCAATTCATCACAAGATAGAGAGCGGAAAACATCATATGATCCAACTATATTAACAAAGCTCACGATACATCAAGGTCATGACATCTCAAGAACATGAGAGAGAGAGAGATTAAACACATAGCTACTGGTACAAACCCTCAGCCCCGTGGGTGGACTACTCCCTCCTCATCGTGGTGGCCGCCGGGATGATGAAGATGGCCACCGGTGATGATCTCCCCCTCCGGCAGGGTGTCGGAATGGGCTCCCGTTTGGTTTTTGGTGGACACAGAGCCTTGTGGTGGCGGGACTTCTGATCTAGGGTTACCCCGAGGGGTTATGGAATATTTGACAATTTATAGGGCGTACAGGGGGTGTGGGAGGCCACCAAGGTGGGCACAACCCAACAGGGTGCGCTTGGGGGCCCAGGCGCGCCCTGGTGGGTTGTGCCCCCTCGGGGCACCCCCAGGTGCTGCTCTGGCCCATTGGATGTCTTATGGTCCATAAAATATCCACAAAATCTTTCGCGGTGTTTGGACTCCGTTTGATATTGATTTCATGCGATGTAAAAAACAAGCAAAAAACAGCAACTAGCATTGGGCACTGGGTCAATAGGTTAGTCCCAAAAAATGATATGAAGTTGCTATAAAATGGTTGTAAAACATCCAAGAATGATAATATAATAGCATGAATACTTCATAAATTATAGATACGTTGGAGTCGTATCACACGACTAAGAGATTGTCGTGGGTTTGTGTGGCGCCCCCTCCCTCATATATATAGGTGGGGGGAGGGGAGGCATCCAGGAGGTGCCCCAAGGGTGACCGGCCGACCCCCTTTGTCTCCTGCCCTGTAGAGCCCCCCCTCCTTGTAAGCCTGCAGGGGAAAGGCAGGAAGACGTGCCCCCCTTTCCTTCCTCCCAGGTGGAGGGAAAGAAAGAGGGGCTAGCCCTCCCCCTTTCCATCCCTAGGGCCGGCGGTCAAGGGAAGGGGCGCGCCAGCCCCTTATGGACCTGTGTGCCCCCCTATTGGCCCATAAGGCCCATTAACCTCTCGGGGCTTCCCGGAACCCCTTCCGATGATCCGATGACTACTCGATCCACTCCGAAACCTTTTCGGTGACCAAATAGCATCGTCCTATATATCAATCTTTACCTCCGGTCCATTTCGGAGCTCCCCGTCATGTCCGTGATCTCATATGGGACTCTGAACAACATTCAGTCACCAAATCACATAACTCATATAATACTATATCGTCAACGAACATTAAGCGTGTGGACCCTACGGGTTTGAGAACTATGTAGACATGACTGAGACACCTTGTCAATAACCAATACGGAACCTAGATCCCCATATTGGTTCCTACATATTCTACGAAGATCTTTATCGGTCGAACCTTATGACAACATAAGTAATTCCCTTTGTCTGTCGGTATGTTATTTTCCCGAGATTCGATCATCGGTATCTTCATACCTAGTTCAATCTCATTACTGGCAAGTCTCTTTACTCGTTCTGTAATACATCATCTTGTAACTAACTTCTTAGTCACTTTGATTGCAGGCTTCTTGTGATGTGTATTACGGAGAGGGCCCAGATATACCTCTCCGATAAATGGAGTGACAAATCCCAACCTCGATCCATGCCAACTCAGCAGACACTTCGGAGATACCTGTAGAGCATCTTTATGATCAGCCAGTTACGTTGTGATGTTTGATATCACATAAGATATTCCTCCGGTATCCAAGAGTTGCATGATCTCATGGTTGAAGAAACATGTATTTGACATTAAGAAAGTAGTAGCAATAAACTGAATGATCATATAATATGCTAACGGTTGGGTCTTGTCCATCACATCATTCTCCAAATGATGTGATCCCATTATCAAATGACAAATCATGTCCATGGTTAGGAAACCTTAACCATCTTTGATCAACGAGCTAGTCTAGTAGAGGCTCACTAGGGACACGGTATTTGTTTATGTATTCACACATGTATTTAAGTTTCCGGTCAATACAATTCTAGCATGAATAATAAACCTTTATCATGAATAAGGAATTATAATAAGAACAACTTTATTATTGCCTCTAGGGCATATTTCCATCAGCTCCCACTTGCACTAGAGTCAATAATCTAGTTCACATCGCCATGTGATTAACACTCATAGTTCACATCACCATGTGACTAACACCCAAAGAGTTTACTAGAGTCAATAATCTAGTTCACATCGCCATGGGATTAATACCCAAAGAGTACTAAAGGCGTGATCATGCTTTGCTTGTGTGAGAGGTTTAGTCAACGGGCCTGCCATATTCAGATCCGTATATATTTTGCAAATTTCTATGTCTACAATGCTCTTCATGTAGCTACTCTGTAGGCAGTAGCTAGATGGCTTATTTTCTCTTTTTGATTCTCAATATAATGGTCTCTTGGATATCTGTTTGATGTAATGACTTTTTGCGGTGTGTTTGTTGAGATCCGATGAAGTTCGAGTTTATGATCAGATTTTTATCCATGAATATTATTTGAGTCTTCCTTAATCTCTTATATGAATGATTATTTATAGCCTCGTATTTATTCTCTGAATCTTTGGTTTAGTTAGGCCAACTAGATTGATATTTTTTTTGCAATGGGAAGAGGTGCTCTGTGATGGGTTCGATCTTGCGGTGTCCTCACCCAATGACAGAAGGGGTAGCGAGGCACGCATGTATTGTTGCTATTAAGGATAAAAAGATGGGATATATTCCTACATGAATAGATCTTGTCTACATCATGTCATCGTTCTTATTGCATTACTCCGTTTCTCCATGAACTTAATACACTAGATGCATGCTGGATAGCGGTCGATGTGTGGAGTAATAGTAGTAGATGCAGAATCATTTCGGTCTACTAATCTTGGACGTGATGCCTATATTCATGATCATTGCCTTGGATATCGTCATAATTATTTGTTCTTCTATCAATTGCCCAACAGTAAAAAAATTACCAACCGTGTGTTATTTTTTCGAGAGAAGCCACTAGTGAAATCTACAGTCCCCGGGTATATCGTTTATCATATTTGCTTTCCGGTCTATCTTTTGTCGTATATATTTTCAGATCTATTATTCCAAAAACCCAAAAATTCATTGCTGCACTTTTCCTTACTTATTTTATTTCATGTTTTATTCAGATCTATTTATCCAAACTCATACAAATTTATCTATCTTTTTACCTAGAGGGATTGACAACCCCTCTTACACGTCAGGTTGCAAGTATTTGTTCTTTGTGTGCATGTACCGTTTACATAGTGTTGCTTGGTTCTCCTACTGGATTGATAACCTTGGTTTCACAACTGAGGGAAATACCTACCGTAGATGTACTGCATCATCCCTTCCTCTTTGGGGAAAATACCCACGCTGTTTCAAGCCGCATCAAAGTGCTACTATGCATGCCCCTAGGGGGATAGATTGGTAGGAAAAGAACATCGCTCGTCCTCGACCGCCACTCATAAGACAATCAATGATAAATCATGCTCCAATTTCATAGCATAACGAGAGACTATACGTGCATGCTTCGGGAATCACAAACATTACTCCAATATTCTTACTAAACCACAATCATTTACTAGTACCTCCCGCATATTACCATCTCTATATCCAAAACTATTGCAAGGAATCAAACATATCAGTGATCTACAAGTTTTATGTAGGATTTTATGACCACTTCCTGTTAACTCTATAAATAGATATAAGTGAAGCATGAGAGTTTAATTCTTTCTACAAAAAATATCCCCGTGCTCTAACAAATATAAGTGAAGCAAAAGAGAATTCTACAAATGACGGTTTTCCTATGTAGAGAAACAGGATATAAGTGAAGCACATGAAGCATTCTATAAAGCCATACTCAAAAGATATAAGTGAAGTGCATAGAGCATTCTATAAATCAACCAAGGACTATCTCATACCAGCATGGTGCATAAAAAAAGGAAAAATAAAAACAAAATACACTCCAAGAATTTGCACATATCATGTGACGAATAAAAATATAGCTCCAAGTAAAATTACCGATGGTGGTTAGAAGAAAGAGTGGATGCCTTTCGGGGCATCCCCAAGCTTAGTTGCTTGGGAGTCCTTGAATATTACCTTGGGTGCCTCGGGCATCCCCAAGCTTAGGCTCTTGCCGCTCCTTATTCCTTCATCCATCGTGATCTCACCTAAAACTTGAAAACTTCAATCACATAAAACTTAACAAAACCCTCATGAGATCTGTTAGTATAATAAAGAAAATCACTACTTTAAGTAATGTTGCAAGCCCATTCATATTTTATTTTTGATTTATACCTACTTCACTCTAACTTCTCCATGGCTTATGCCAACGATAAAATCCATAGTTCCATCAAAACACGCAAAACAGTGCATCAAAAACAGAATCTGTCAAAAACAGGACAGTGTAGCAATCTGAACATTGACCATACTTCTGTAACTCCAAAATTTCTGAAAAATTTGGAAGAAATAAAAAATTTGCATAGAACTATTGTGTAAAAATTTTAGAAACTTTTGACATTCCAGTAAAAATGTAAATTCACGTACTACAGCCAAAGTTTGTATTTTTGCACCGCACATACCAAACAAGAAATTTAAACATCCTAAAGGAAAATCTTGGTACATTATTTTTATAATATAAAGGATTTGTACAAGGGGATAATTTATTTTTTTGAAATTTTTCTGTAATCAAGGATCACAAATTTTCCATGGGCATGAACAAAGTTCAAGGCTGGCTCCCACTTTAACAATGCTCGTCTATCTCACTTTCACTTTTATTTTTGAAAAGTTTAAGTTCCCCTCTATATTTTTTGTTTTTAAACTTTACAAAAAGCACTCAAAATAAGAATATGACTCTCTAAAACTTCCGGGTTGTCTCCCTAGCAGCGCTTTCTTTAAAGCCATTAAGCTAGGCATAAAGAAGTGCGCAAGTAATCGATCCACCCAGATCCCAAGGTATATCAAAGCCAATTTTAATTAACAATGATTTGTATTTTAGTATTGAGCAAAAAGTAATATATCATGCGAAAACAAAGTCTAACTCTCTTCCTATGCATCGGCATGTCATAAAAGAACAATTCATGCACATCAAGTAAAGGCCAATGCATGGCATAAGTAGTTTCTTGCAATTTTGTCGTGTTGGAAACATAGAGAGGTGGAGATGTAGTTCCTCTCTCATAATAATTGCAAGTAGAAGCAGCAAGCACATGCATATTATATTCATCAAAATCATCATGTGTAGTAGTAAGAGGCAACCCATCAATATAATCCTTAATAAGCGCAAACTTCTCTGATATACTGTAGTTGGGAGAATTCAAAAAGATAATAGGACTATCATGTGTGGGTGCAATAGCAACAATTTCTTTCATAACGTAAGTAACTATAGCAAGTTCATCTCCATAAGCACTATTCATATTGGTATCATGGCCACAAGCACAGCAAGCATCAATTTCATCAAAAAGGGATATTTCAAACGAATCCAAGGGATCATAGCAATCATCATAGCATTCATCCTTCGATAAGCATGAAGGGAAATTAAACAATGCATGAGCTGAAGAGTTACTCTCATTAGAAGGTGGGCACGGGTAGCTAATCCGCTCTTCCTCCTTTTGTTCTTCGCTCTCCTCGTCATCTTTTTCATCCAATGAGCTCATAGTGTCATCAATTTCTTCTTCCATAGATTCCTGTAAAATATTAATCTCTTCTTGGACAGCAGAGACTTTCTCAATAAACTCATTAATATTGACATTATATTTATAATTCTCATAGCAATATTTCAGTATAGCAAAAAAATTAGATCTGTAAACAACATCATCACAATCTTCATACTTTTCAAATAAGGATTCAATTTCATAAGCACCCTTAAAAGCAACAAATTGATCTATTCGTTCCACATCATAGTAATCATATATACCATTAGCATAATAAGCCAAGGTTTCATTATCATTAAATTCACATGAAAACAGAAGGTGTGGAGCCTTCATCCTAGAGAAACAAGTATAATCATATCTCAAGCATAAATTCCAAGCACACCAATGCAACATTTCAAATTCATCCCATAAGAGTTTCCCTTTTTGAGTCAAGCGATAATCCCTAAAGTATTCATGTTGATCCAACGTGTCCCACATTATCAAGTTGAATGGGGATTTCCGAGGATTATCAAAGTAGTTTTTAATATTTTTCACATAACGAGCATCGAGGGTTTTAGCACGTTCCCCATCTCCATGTGTAGCAAGTACAACTAATTTTTTAGTATTTTGTGTTCCATATCCATAGCTAAATATAGAGAATAACTTAGAATAGAAAATAAAATCTACTTAGTGATAAAGCAAACAATAACACATGAGAATATTCACCCCACGCTATTGCTCCCCGGCAACGGCGCCAGAAAAAGGACTTGATAACCCACAAGTATAGGGGATCAATTGTAGCCTTTCTCGATAAGTAAGAGTGTCAAACCCAACGATGAGCTAAAGGTAGAATTTACATACCCTTCAAGTTCCATCGACCACCGATACAACTCTACACGTACTTAACATTCGCTTTACCTAGAACAAGTATGAAACTGTTTTGTAGGTGTGATAGGATAGGTTTCCAAGAATAAAACTAGATGTACTTAGCAAGAATAAAACTAGGAGTAATTTGCAAGATAATAAGTTAGTTGTTTAGTAGAAAGCTTTTTATCACAAGAAAGTTATTTGTCCCTAGGCAATTGATAACTAGACCGGTAATCATTATTGCAATTTTATACGAGGGAGAGGCATGAGCTAGCATACTTTCTCTACTTGGATCATATGCACTTATGAATTGGAACTCTAGCAAGCATCTGCAACTACTAACGATCATTAAGGTAAAACCCAACCATAGCATTAAGTATCAAGTCCTCTTTACTCCCATATGCAACAACCCACTTACTCGGATTTGTGTTTCTGTCGCCCACGCAACCCACTATAAGCGAATCATGAACATACCGCAACACCCTACAGTGGGAATCCCTCACGCTTGTGCAACACAGAGGGCACCATAAGACAGCACTAAAATGAAACATACAACTCAAACCAATCACGATCATCAATCAACCCATAGGACAAAACGGATCTACTCAAACATCATAGGATAACCACATATCATTGGATAATAATAATAGTGTTGAGCACCATATTTAAGTAGATATTACAGCGGGGAGAAGAGGTGTTACACCACTGCATAGATGGGGAGAGAGTTCGTGATGACAGCGTCGAAGTTGTTGGTGTAGATCGCCGTCACGATGATTGCCCCGGCGGTGTTCTGACGCCACCGGGAGAGAGGGGGAGAGAGCCCCCTCCTTCTTCTTCCTCCTCCTTGGCCTCCCACTAGATGGAAGGAGGGTTTCCCCTCTAGTACTTGTCCTCCATGATGGAGGAGGGGCGCGAGCCCCTCCAAGACTCGATCTATCTCTCTCTTTCTCTTCTGATTCGCGTCTTTGTTTTCTGGCCTTTCACAGTTTCTTAAATTCCCGGAGATCCGTAACTCCGATTGGGCTGAAATTTTAACACGATTTTCTTCTGGATATTATCTTTCTTGCGGTGAAAGAAGGGCACCAACCTCCTTATAGGGGCCCCACAAGACTGCTGGCCGCACCGAGGGTAGGGGGCGTGCCCCTCGAGCTTGTGGGCCCCTCGGGCATCATCTCGCGTTGATTCTTTTTCTCAAAAATCACAAATATCCCAAAATAAATTTGGACTTCGTTTGGTATGGATATTCTACGAAACAAAAAGAATGCAACAAACAGAACTGGCACCGGGCACTGGATCAATATGTTAGTCCCAAAAATAATATAAAGTGTTGCCAAAAGTATATGGAAGTTATAGAATATTGGCATGAAACAATCAAAAATTATAGATACGACGGAGACGTATAAGAGCCCATGGTGGATGCAGGTCACCCACGATGACACCTCCAAGGAGGGAAAAGGAACAACTGGAGTGTCATTATCATTGGCACCGACATTGTGGGGCAGAGCTTTCACTCGGGACATGATCCCAACCACCCAGGTCCATTAGCCGCAGCCAGCCGAGGCAAGATTCAGACAACACACCGACCGGGCAGGAGGCTGTGAAGAACACACCCGCAAGACGAACACCCCCGAGTGATCCACCTCGCCACCCAAGCGGCCAAGGCGACACACGAGCACTCGCGCAGCAACACCCAGCGAAATGGTGTCATCGTGCGCACCGTCTAGAGCTACTGCTCCAGTGACCATGGGGATCCACCTTCACCCACCACCCACATGGCGATGGGCCGCCAGCATGCATTCAGCCGCCCCGGCTACCGCACCGGTGCAAAACCGCCACTCACTACATCTGTGTGGCCTCCAATGGATAATGTAACTATAATTTCTATCTAATAAAGGCCACATTGGAGGCAGTAAACCACCTCAAAGTTGTGTTTGTAATCAATCTATTGAACCACCCCCAAAGTGTCACGAATAGTTCTAGAGATCATACTATGACAACACCATATGATACGTATCAATCAACTCTTATGTCACCTAGATTACCCTAGTGTCACCACGGAAATCTGTGAGTTGACATGCATCAAGTGATCTTAAATCCAAAATATTAAATCAAGTCATAAAGAAACCTCAAAGAGCAAGACTCAATTCACAACAAAAGAGATAGAGGGGAAGAACATCATAATATCCAACTATATTGATAAAACTCGTGATACATCAAGATCATGTCAAATCAAGAACACGAGAGAGAGAGAGAGAGATCAAACACAATGATACGTCTCAAACATATCTACTTTTCCAAACACTTATGCTATTGTTTTGGACTCTAATTTACATCATTTGAATGGAACTAACTCGGACTGGTGTTGTTTCCAGTAAAACTACCTCGATGTTATTTTTGTGCAGAAATAAAAGTCCTCATAATTGGATGCAAATTTATAGAAAGTTTTTTTGGAATTAATAAAAAATATTGGCAAAAAGATCTACTAGAGGGGGCCACCACAGAGCCACAAGTTCAGGTGGTGCGCCCGCGCCACATGAGCTTGTGGGCCCCTTGAGCCTTCTTCGTTTGTCATACCTCTGGTCCTATAAGTTCTGTCTCGCGGAGAAAAAATCAAGGAGAACGAATTACCATGTTTTACGATATGGAGCCACCATCACGTCATGTCCTTCATCGGGAGGGCTGATCTCGAGTCCGTTCGGGGCTCTAAAGAGGGGGATCCGTCGCCATCATCATCAACAACCCTTCTCCATCAAGAATTCCATGATGCTCACCATTGGGAGTGGGTAATTCCTTCCTAGGCTTGCTGGACGGTGATGAAGATGGATGGGATTTGTCACACTAGAGGAAAAACGGCTAGGCACAACTTTCATTGGTGGCGCGCCATTTTCCATCAACGCAGCACTATATTTTTCAAATAGTGCTAGCATCGGCTTAAATCGCACGTCATAGCTATGAGCTTAGTGTCGGCGTTAGAATTTTAGGCAATGCAATCTGTATGTGGGTCCTAACGTTCTGACCTAGGCTAACTTATTGATGATGTAGCAAAAGTGCTCTATGCCAGCACTAACCCTAATAGCTATGGCGCCGCAGGGTAAGTTACGCCAGCAGTATATTTTGCGAGTCTACCTATATGTTGTTCATCTTGGGTGGGAAATAAATAGTAAAGCAATCATCATCTGTCTTTTTTATTAAATTAAAGCTATCATCAGCCTGCTATCATTATTTTTGGATCTATCCACTGGTTGTTACCATCACTGTAGATTTCTGCATGCTCTCCTTACATAATCTCACTATATATTTTCGTATGCATGTCAGATATTGTACACAGTCATATTGAACATGTAGAGAAAAAGAGAAGAATTTTGCGTGGCAATACAATGTCATGTAGACATCGCTCCGCGGTGGGCGCAGTGGAAAACCCTCC
>NC_041381.1:312047528-312048912 GCF_002162155.2 Triticum dicoccoides | reverse complement strand
AATACAAAGGAAGATATCTATTCAGAGGCAGATTCAGACGGAGCTGACCACTCCTATTTACGCCTCAAGGTGTTTGCTTTAACTTGGCATGATGATGTTTCCATATCATGCATATTTTGCCTTGAAGTGCTTCTTTTTGTTATCATATATGTCATCTGCTTAGCTTAGACATGTTCTGTAATGCCACCTATTTAGTTTCTATATCATATATGTGAATGCAATCTCATCTTTTTTAGCCAGCCATAATATATGTGAAATATGCAATGCCATCTTGTTTAGCCAAGCATCATATATTTGAATTATATCTTGCCATTCATTTTTTCATTACATTCCCATCTATCGAAAATGTTTGTACATTCAACTACTCTTCATGTGAATCAGCCATTTGAGTGCTTGATGGAAAAATCTGGAGTGAAAGCAAGGTCTTCAGAGCAGACACTGCTACCTGTCGAAGCAGATCTCTTGCCGGGTTTAGATAGCTCCTCGGAGATGGATTCATAGACAGATGACCAGTCCTATTCCCCCACCGAGGTGCATGCTCTAACTTGGCACAGCTATACTGCTCATATATATCATGCATATGGTGTCTTGCATTGTATAGTTTAGACATCATATACACAATATTCAACACCATGTTCTTAGTTCAGGCATCATATATGCGAATGCCATCCGCTCAGTATATAAATCACATATGTGAATTATATCATGCGATCCTGATTACTTGGATGACATGTATGTGAATTATGTCATGCAAACCTGTTTACTAAAGACATCATATGATTATCTCATGCCATCCTATTTAGTTAGTCATCATATCTTTGAATTATGTCATGCTATGCTACCTAGTTTAGATAGATATCATATATGTGAAATTATGTCATGCTATCCTTTTTAGTTAAACAATATATATGTGAACTATTTCATGCCCTCTTTTTCCCGCACTATCTATTGCATCAGTCTCTCATACAAGGTCTGTACATTCAACTACTTTTCTTGTTTATCAGCCATTTGAATTGGAGGGGGTGATGGGAGTATCTAGCGGAGTAAAAACATGGTCTTCAAATAAAATAGTGCTACCACTACTAGGAAAAGGGCTATAGATAGGATTGATACTAATGGCGCACCGTGGAAGCAGTGCACCACTACTATATACTAATGGCGCACCAGTTGGTGATGCGCCATTAGTGTGGAAGACACTAATGGCGCACCGGAAGCATGGTGCGCCACTAGTATTAATTTTTTTTCATTTTTCCATACATACTAATGGCGCATCAGGTCGAAGTGCGCCATTACTAGTTCTGACTAGTAATGGCGCACCAGGCAGATCGTGCGCCATTACTAGTTTAAACTACTAATGGCGCACTATGGCCCGGTGCGCCATTAG
>NC_041381.1:312029227-312047090 GCF_002162155.2 Triticum dicoccoides | reverse complement strand
CTTTTCTGCAAAGCTACTAATGGCGCACCACCTGCAGGTGCGCCATTAGTAACCAGGGTTACTAATGGCGCATTTGCTGCTGGTGCGCCATTAGTAACCTGGGACCCCAACAAGATATTTTGGACAGCCCCACACCTACCCACTCACTTTTCCCACTTCATTCCCTCCACCTCCTTCTCCAAGCTTTCGGCTGCCTCCTCCTCCTCGCCTCATTTCCACCATAGATTCATCAAAATTAACTGGTGAAATTACCTTTTTTTTGATAGGTAAGTAAGGGGAAAGCTATCTTCATGATGTAGATCTACTTTTTTTCTCCCTAGCTCGCTCCAACAACGTGCACATGCACTTTTTGTGACCTAGCTAGATCTATGTATGTTTGTGGTGTTGCATGTGTTTGTGGTGTTGCATATATGTTTGTGTTTGCAGGTACCGGTATTTGAAATGCGATAGTTGCCAATATTTTGCCGGAATGTTGATTCATTTCCGTTTTGGCAAGTATTTTGGCACTATGCATTCTTTTTGGTCCTATTTTTAGGGAAGGTCATGCCAAAAAATTTCTTGGTTCTAAAATATCGTTTTGCTCTACCCCGCAGGCGACCATGGTCCGCACGATGACCGAAGGCATCGTGAATAGGTTTTTGAGCTCCACGAAGGCCGAGATGCTTCAAAAGAACGAGACGGAGATAAGATGTCCGTGTCGAAGATGCAAGCTAAAGAGCCTTATTGCGGACCCGGATTCCGGGCAGGTGCGGGACCACCTGCTCTTGCGTGGTTTCATGGATGGCTATCGGTGGCAAGGTGATGAAGATGACTATGAAGTCGTCCATGGGGGCCGGGCAAGAAATGAGGAAGGGCAACAAGACAAGTACCACCGCGGCGAGGGCGGGCGAGAAGACGAATAATCTCCAGGACATGATCACGGTGGTGATGCTGTACACAGTCATCATGTAGAAGATGTCATACATGATGATGAGGAAGATCAAGACGAATGGCATGATCATGAAGATGAAGATGCCAGAGCAGACGACGATGGAGGCTGGGTGCAGGACCCTCATATTCAAGAGCTGCTTCTCAAGCAGACGGATAACACAAGAGCTGCCGCCCGAGAGAAAGCCAAGCTGGATCAACTGGAGATAGACGCGGTTACTCCATTGTATGAAGGATGCAGGCCCGAGGATACCCACCTGAAAGTAACGCTCATGGCTCTGGAGATGAAGGTAAAACACAAAATGACCAACGCAT
Source organism: Triticum dicoccoides (assembly GCF_002162155.2). Taxonomy (NCBI): domain Eukaryota; kingdom Viridiplantae; phylum Streptophyta; class Magnoliopsida; order Poales; family Poaceae; genus Triticum; species Triticum dicoccoides. Next base: position 312,045,848 of record NC_041381.1, on the reverse strand, counting down.
GCTTCGACGAGAACATGTCATTCTGGCACGAACGTCTTCCCAAGGGGAACAAGTGCCCGGCCAGTTTCGAGGAGGCGAAGAAAATCGTGTGTCCTCTGGATTTAACGCACGTGAAATACCATGTGTGCATGAACAATTGCATCATTTATCGGGACGAGCACGTGGAGTCTACCATATGTCCGGTGTGCGGCGTCACTCGATACAAGAAAAGAAAGCTCCTCGAAAATCGGTGTGGTACTTTCCGATCACTCCTCGTCTGCAGAAGTATTTCGCGGACCCTAAGGTAGCAAAGCTCCTGTGTTGGCACGCGGATAGGGAGGAGAAGAAGCGGGAAGATGACGGAAATGATCCGGAGATAAATAAAGAAGACAAGATGCTGAGTCACCCTAAGGATGTGAGCCAGTGGCAAGCATTGAACTTCGAATACCCAGAATTTGGGAAGGATCCAAGGAACATCGTGCTGGGCGCGAGCACCGATGGAGTCAATCCGTTTAGCAGCCAGAGAAGCACACATAGCACCTGGCCTGTGTTTGTGTGGATGTACAACCTTCCCCCTGGTTGTGCATGAAGAGGAAGTACATTCACATGAGTATGCTAATTGAAGGGCCGAAACAACCAGGGAACGACATCAATTTGTATCTGGGGCTGCTGAAGGAGGAGCTAGACACGCTGTGGAAAACGCCAGCCAATACGTGGGACACCACAGAGAAAGTATATTTCCCTATGAGAGCCGCACTGCTCACGACGGTGCATGACTATCTCGGTTACGGATATCTTGCGGGCCAGGTAGTCCACGGATTTTCTGGATGCGTAAGGTGCATGGATGACACAACGTATCGCCAGCTAGATAGAGATCCCGGGTCTTCGAAAACCGCGTTCATGGGACATCGAAGGTGGCTTTGCGACGATGACCTGTGGAGGAAACGCAAGGATTTGTTCGATGGTGAAATTGAACCTCGAAAACGCCCGTGTACGAGGAGCGGCGAGGAAATAGACGAGTTGTTGAAAAATTGGAAAGACTGCCCACTGCCGGGAAAGAAGCAAAAGGCGCCAGAGCCGGGAAAGAAGCGAAAGGCGCCAGAGCCACTGCTGAAGGTATGGAAAACGAGGTCTGTTTTCTGGGACTTGCCATACTGGAAGATCCACCGTGTGCCTCACAGCCTTGATGTCATGCATATCACGAAGAACGTGTGCGAGAGTCTGCTTGGTACCCTGCTCAACATGCCAGAGAGGACCAAAGATGGGCCAAAAGCAAGGGCAGACTTGAAATCAATGGGCATTAGGCAGGAGCTTCACGCTAATGATGATGATGATGATGATGATGATGATGATGATGATGATGATGAGGCGAAGCAGGACACAGAAAGTCGTCGCAAAGGCAAAAAGGCCAAGAAGACCGGAAATGACTACCCTCCCGCGTGCTTCACTCTAAGTCAGGAGGAGATCGAGCAGTTTTCACCTGCCTCCTAGGAGTAAAACTTCCTTACGGGTACGCGGGGAAGATAAGCAGATACCTAGACCCAGCAAAGCAGAAGTTCAGCGAGATGAAGTCTCACGACTGTCATGTGCTGATGACGCAGATACTTCCAGTTGCAATCCGTGGGATCATGGACGCGCACGTCCGTGAAACGCTATTTGGCCTATGCAACTTTTTCGACGTCATCTCTCGGAAGTCAATTGGTTCCATATGGTTGCACTCTAATTAATCCCCAATATTTCTAAATGGTTCACGTTCCTTTCGCAGGACACTGAAAGCAGTAGCGCGGGGTCGTCTCAGAGCTCCCCTTTCGACACCCCTTTAAATAGGGCGTTGAACATAATGAAAAGCAAGGATAAGCTCACTAAGCCGACGTCAGCTGGTCGTGTGGCCGGCAAAGGCTTGTCCACAAAATGGGGGTCATACTATACCGCTGGTGTGCGGAAGGAGAAAAGGCCAGCTCGAAAAGCCAGACGCGCGAGGTTGAAGAACTCAAGGCACAAGTGGCGCGGATTCCGGAGCTTGTCCAAGAGCAAGTGGAACAACAACTGGGAACGAAGCTCAACGCCATGCTGCCTACGTTGATTCATGGGCTGACGACATGGATTGCGGGCGGCCAACAGGGGCCTCCCCCGATTCCCAGCTTCACGGCCAGCAACTCGCACAGCGCGCAGGCGGCGCCATTGGTGTCTCCGGCGGCGGCGCCATTGGTGTCTCCGGCGGAGGCGTTATTCGTGTCTCCGGCGTCGGCACGGGCATTGGAGCTTAATGCACCCGGGTGTACGCCGGACGGCACCTCGCCAGCAAGCGCCCCCTCCGTCAGTTGCACGCCCGCCGTTGGCGGTGCCTCGACATTAGCCGAGCTCGACGGCATCACGGTAACTAAGCCTCTCGGCCGATGACTTCATCTCCTTGCCTTTGACTGGGCATCCCTGACGCCCTGTACATGTTTTCGCAGGGCACCGCCGACGTTCCTTGCACTCTTCTGCACTTCGTGGGTGCCGAGTTGGTCAATGTCGCCAAGGGCAGAATCGTTCAACCGGGCAACCCCATGTTCCACGGTAATCCGATGCCACCCACAGTGTATAGGGTTGAAGTGGTTCGGGTGCTGCCAGGCTGCGACGAGCTGTTACCTCCGATTCGACCCGCTGAGGCCGACGAAGAAGATGAGATGACCCTCAGCACCTGCGTAAACTGGCCGCTACTTTGGCCGAAGAGCCAGATTTGTTTGGGGGCGGGGGATACCACCCACAGACAAGACCGCCAGTCGTGCCGGCGCCAAGCCATGGCAAGAACGCCGCAATGCTACCAGACCTGCCGGACATCCCTATGGCACAGGATCCGGACAACCCTATGGCACAGGATCTGGACGACGACAACAACGACGACAGTACATTTACCAAAGTCGATAAGTACTTTGTCGAACGTGGGTATGCTGACGAGTTCTGCGAGCCTCTTTCTCAAGAACCCAACCAAGACGACCACAATCTAGCTGGTACGGCGGAGAAATCCAATTGCAACAGGCGTCGTCTGGCGTTCAGTTCTTAGGAGATGCCTCCAGCTCCCGCCTTCACCGAGCCTCAGATAGCTGAGGTGCGAAATATTATCAGCCCCAACACGCTCAAGAAGGCGGTCTGTGAGCAGAACTCGGTCCCATTACAGGATATCAAGAAGAAGGGACGGAAACGAAAGACTAACAAGGGCGCCGGTGCGAGCCAGCCGGCACCGAGTTCGATCTGTGCTCAGGACGGGCCACCTTCACCTAAGGATATCTCGAGGAGGGTGCATGTGGCGGGTAGGGCGATGCTACCGCCAAATATGCTGAATGCTGCAACCGGTGCTATTCGGAGTCTGCACGACAGTGTTCTTTCTTTGGAGAAGCGGCGTCTCAGAAAGAAGGATGTGGCATACCCGGTTTTCGTGGCCAAGGTGCCAGAGGGCAAGGGCTTTGTGGATGGCGACATCGGGGGTACGATCGTCCTGCGGTTTGATGACATCTTTGCTATGTTTAACCTTCATCCGCTGCACTACACCTTCGTTCGGCTGTTTTCGCTGAGTATGGAGATGCGGATCATTAGAGACAAGACCCCGGACATCGTGATAGTCGACCCCTTCTACATGCGTGCCAAGCACTTGAGCAGCATTGGGGACCGCCAAGTTGCGAGTTCACACCTCGAAGGTGTCATTCTGGCAAACCCAGATAAGGATAACTTCCTTGTGTCTTACTTTCCCGAGTAAGTCATCCCTTAACCGCCCCGTAACATATGATTTCTTAGATTTCGATCGTTCTTTTTTTCTAACATTCTGTGTTCTGTGCAGTGACACACATTGCACACTCATCCTCTTAAGCCCAAAATATTCCATGGCCACGTATTTTGACCCGAACCGTAACTCCAAGATAGACTACACAAATGTCAAGAAAGTTCTTGATGATGTTCTCCCCGGCTACGCCCAATCTGGAGGCACCTTCACCAGGGCGTTTCGTAAGTACGGCAAGCACATGTTCTCACACAATACGAAGTTCTTCTGCGTCAAGCAGCCGCCTGGCGGTCAGAAGGATGCCTACTACACCCTCCATCACATGCGGGCGATCGTAAGGGACCATCATCAACTTCTGCTACCAGATAATCTCAAAGGTTAGGCCGCGAACTTGTCGGCAATCCAGGACGCGGACCTCAGACAAGAATTCTTTCGCATCCAGTCGGAGTTTGCGGACATCATCCATCAAGATGTCCTTCATACCTCGGGGCAGTTCTTCCTCAGATATCAACCGTCCAACAATGAGATAGATGGAATGCTACATATGCAGGGTGACAACGACCGCGATTTCATGACCATCACGACAGACGGCGGCTTCATCCACGCTCCTCTCCGATGAGTCGAGTCGAAAGTAGTGATGTGTAGTTCTAAAACATTGATTGGCTCATGTTGTAATTAAACTTTAATGAATTCGTATGTCTCTTTGGTTTGGACAGTCGTTCAACTTAGATGTAATCGATGCTATTTATTAGTAGGACCATGAATCGTGCTATTAATGTCTTGCTTTTCTCTTCCGATCCTTTTGTTGCATACTTACATATTGCTTATGTATTGTCTGTTGTTTGGCTTGTGCATAGAGATGCCGTCGTATGTCGTGTACAAGGGTAAGGTTCCCGGAGTCTACGATGACTGGGAGGAGTGTCGGAGACAGGTTCACCGTTTCAGCGGTAACAGTTACAAAGGGTACACCACTAGGGCGGAGGCCGAATCTAGATACGCCCGCTATCTAGCGGGAGAGAGGAGGGAGCGTTGGAGGAACCGAATGAAGACCAGTTTGATCGCGATGATGCTCATCGTGATGACCACAACTCTCTTCTATGTGATGGTAGTTTAGATGATCGATATCGACTTGTAATGTGAAGACAAACTCGATACTCGCGGTCTTGAGACTTGTAGTGTTTTATCTTTGTTCGGTCTTTTGAATTTGGAGACTAATATGATGAATTGTATTCGGAGACTAATCTTCTATTGTATTCGATGAATCTGATGTTGCTGTGTGCTGCTGTCTATATACTGTCCAATAATATATTTTGTAACCTGTGCAAAAATCAGAAAAGTAAAAAAAAACAAATATTCATACTAATGGCGCATCACCACCAGGTGCGCCATTAGTATGCCAAAGGAAACTAATGGCGCATCTGTTGGGGAACGTAGTAATTTCAAAAAAATTCCTACGCACACGCAAGATCATGGTGATGCATAGCAACAAGAGGGGAGAGTGTTGTCTACGTACCCTCGTAGACCGAAGCGGAAGCGTTGACGCAACGTAGAGGAAGTAGTCATACGTCTTCCCGGTCCAACCGATCCAAGCACCGTTACTCCGGCACCTTCGAGTTCTTGACACACGTACAGCTCGATGACGCACCCCAGGCTCCGATCCAGCAAAGCTTCAGGGAGGAGTTCCGTCAGCACGACGGCGTGGTGACGATCTTGATGTTCAACCGTCGCAGGGCTTCGCCTAAGCACCGCTACAATATGACCGAGGTGTAATATCGTGGAGGGGGGCACCGCACACGGCTAAGGAACGATCACGAAGATCAACTTGTGTGTCTATGGGGTGCCCCCTGCCCTCGTATATAAAGGAGTGGAGGAGGGGAGGGCCGGCCCTCTCTATGGCGCGCCCTAGGGGAGTCCTACTCCCACCGGGAGTAGGATTCCCCCTTTCCTAGTCCAACTAGGAATCCTTCCAAGTATTAGGAGTAGGAGACAAGGAACGGGGAGGGAGAAGGGAGAAGGGAAGGAAGGAGGGGGCGCAGCCCCTCCCCCTAGTCCAATTCAGACTAGGCCTTGGGGGGGGGCGGCCTGCCCTAGGCAGCCCCTCTCTCTTTCCCGTATGGCCCAATAAGGCCCAATACTTCTCCCCCGTATTCCCGTAACTCCCCGGTACTCCGAAAAATACCCAAACCACTCTGAACCTTTCCGATGTCCGAATATAGTCGTCCAATATATCGATCTTTACGTCTCGACCATTTCGAGACTCCTCGTCATGTCCCCGATCTCATCCGGGACTCCAAACTCCTTCGGTACATCAAAACTCATAAACTCATAATATAACTGTCATCGAAACCTTAAGCGTGCGGACTCTACGGTTCGAGAACAATGTAGACATGACCGAGACACGTCTCCGGTCAATAACCAATAGCGGAACCTGGATGCTCATATTGGTTCCTACATATTCTACGAAGATCTTTATCGGTCAGACCGCATAACAACATACGTTGTTCCCTTTGTCATCGGTATGTTACTTGCCCGAGATTCGATCGTCGGTATCCAATACCTAGTTCAATCTCGTTACCGGCAAGTCTCTTTACTCATTTCGTAATACATCATCTCGCAACTAACTCATTAGTTGCATTGCTTGCAAGGCTTATGTGATGTGCATTACCGAGAGGGCCCAGAGATACCTCTCCGACATTCGGAGTGACAAATCCTAATCTCGAAATACGCCAACCCAACAAGTACCTTCGGAGACACCTGTAGAGCACCTTTATAATCACCCAGTTACATTGTGACGTTTGGTAGCACACAAAGTGTTCCTCCGGTAAACGGGAGTTGCATAATCTCATAGTCATAGGAACATGTATAAGTCATGAAGAAAGCAATAGCAACATACTAAACGATCGGGTGCTAAGCTAACTGAATGGGTCATGTCAATCAGATCATTCAACTAATGATGTGATCCCGTTAATCAAATAACAACTCTTTGTCCATGGTTAGGAAACATAACCATCTTTGATTAACAAGCTAGTCAAGTAGAGGCATACTAGTGACACTCTGTTTGTCTATGTATTCACACATGTATCATGTTTCCGGTTAATACAATTCTAGCATGAATAATAAACATTTATCATGATATAAGGAAATCAATATTAGCTTTATTATTGCCTCTAGGGCATATTTCCTTCAGCATCCACACAGCATGCACCATTAGTATGACAAAGCACATGCTTACGTATGGCCCCCTGGGAGGCATACTAATGGCGCATGGTGTTACATACTAATGGCGCACTGCCTGGTGCGCCATTAGTATACCAGATACTAATGGCGCACCAGTGGTGCGCCATTAGTAAAAAATACTAGTGGCGTGCTACTAATGGCGCACTGGTAATGCGCCATTAGTAGGCAAAACCAGTGCGCCATTAGTAGGCCTTTTCCTAGTAGTGTACCTCTTGGTGGAGATAGCACCCTAGTTGTACATGCATAAGAACCAGCCCTACAACACATAACCAAGACTCTCGCAGATTGTACCCCTACTCCGATGGACAGTGTCAGGACCCCGACTCAATGCCACATCGATCTAGCATGTAACACCTCATATCACTTTGCGGCCTCACGCACGGTATTCCCATGGGTGTCGCCTTACCTTTGCCCGGGACCGTTTGCGCCTTTTGGCTCACGTATATGATGATGTCGCTAGCATCCATATGATAAAGAGTCCGGGCTGACATGACTAGTCGTAAACCCAAAGTGGCACAGACTTACAGGGACAGGCATCCATGACCCAGCATCGAACGTGTCGGTCATCAGCGAGTGAATCCAGGCTGTAGCACTGGGCTAGCAGGACTCCGGTGAACCGGGCTGTAGCGGGCTAACAGGACTCCGGTATTCATCGCGTGACATTTCCCCGAAGGGACAGACACAGGAACGAAGAAGGACACATGCCAGCCAGCCTAAGTGTTCCGGAGCAGTAGCAAGCTACCAAGGCTCAATGGAAACACTAGGAGACATTTCCCGGTAAGAGAGGCTACTAAAGATAAACAACTAGATGGTCAGATCCCACACATACCAAGCATTTCAATAACATACACACAATATGCTCAATATGTGCAAATACAACATGGCATCACAACATGACTCTACGACTCAAGTATTTAATCAATAGGCTCCGAGGAGCAAGATATTACAAACATGGGTCTCATGACCCAACACTCAGAGCATACAAGTCAAAGCACAAGCGGAATCTTAACATGTCTGAGTACAGACATCTATAAATGAAAAAGGCTGAGAAGCCTGACTATCTACCAATCCTGCCGAGGCACAAGATCGTAGCTGAGGTAACAAGCTAAACGTCGAAGTCCACGCGAAACTAATAGTGAGACTGAAGTCTCTCTGCAAAAACATAAAATAGGCAAACGTGAGTACAAATGTACCCAGCAAGACTTACATCAGAACTAACTACATATGCATCATTTTCAACAAGGGGATGGTGGGGTTTAACTGCAGCAAGCCAGCTTTGACTAGGTGGCTATCCTAAACTGCGACTGCAAGCGACTCTTTTGAGGTGGCGCACACGAGTCCACATATTCACCATATCAATACACCACTATGGATCCGCTCCTGTCTCCCTACGAGAACGCCATCCATAGCACTCACGCTTATCTTGCGTATTTTAGAGTATCCACTTTCACTTGTCTATGAACTGATATAAGCAACCCAGAAGTCCTTTACCGCGGACACGGCTATTCGAATAGATGAAATTAACCCTGCAGGGGTGTACTTCTTCACACACGCTCTCACCACTTACCGCCGTTTACACGACATGTACTCGGCAACCTTCAAGCGGAAGCCCAACGTGGGTGTCGGCCACGGCCTGCCTAAACACTCAAGTCTCTAGTCCAGGTTTATCGCCTATTCGGGTTCCATCCATGAGGAGATCCGGCCGGAGTTTCGCTCACAGCCCCAAACGATGTGAACAGGGTTCCGTGACACCAAACGGGCGCCCGGTTTACCCGGCCACGTGCCTACCGCATCACAGCCCACCCCTACGGTCAGCGCTGCGCACGGCCTCCAGCATACTACAAACACCAGAAACTACTTGCAACTCCTGGACAGAGGACAAGGGTGATTAAGAAGCCAAGAGGGTCCATTGGTTTCGGGCCCAATGCGTGGTAGTAGCTGAATCATGGATCACAAACACAGAACTCAGTTCCTGAGGACGGCTGCAATGAGACAACCCACCATGTACTCCTACATGGCCTCTCACCGCTACCTTTACCAAATCGTGTTCACACACTTAGCTCACACACAGTAGGACATGTTCACACGCCTCTGATTCATCCCCGATGAATCAGACCTGACTCAACTCTAAGCAGTAGCAGGCATGACAAACAAACATGAATGAGTAGGCACAACAGGGCTCAAACAACTCCTACTCATGCTAGTGGGTTTCATCTATTTACTGTGGCAATGACAGGTCATGCAAGGATAAAGGGGTTCAGCTACCGCAGCAAGTAACAGATGAATCGATGTTGTCCTAATGCAGTAAAAGAGAGCAGGAGCGAGAGAGTAGGATTGTATCAGAATGAACAAGGGGGTTTTGCTTGCCTGGCACTTCTGAAGATAACATTGAGTCTTCATCAGTGTCAACGATCACATCATCGGTATCACGTCTATCGAGAGGGGACAATTACCGGCAACATAGAAGGGAACTCAATCAATGCAATGCACAATATGATGCATGATCATGACATGGCAAAATGAATGTGTTTTGGGCTAATGCATCTAAAACCAGATTAAATGAGGTTGGTTTGAATACAAGATTCAAATTCAAACTCCATATGTGATTATTCAAATGCCATTTAATTGATCTGTGCTAAACAGCAGCTATAAGTTGTTCTAACATGCATGAAAATGGTACAGATGGATTCCTTGAATTTTTCTGATAATTTTTCATATATAATTTATTTCATTTGGAGTTACGGTTGAATTTCTATGAATTTTAGAAGTTTTAGGCATTTTCTGGAATTTCAGAATTAAATTAAATCCAGAAAACATTACTGCGTCAGCATGACGTTGGCATGACGTCAGCAAGTCAACAGGGGCCGGCTCGGGTCAAACCTGACGTGTGGGGTCCACACGTCAGTGACACAGGGGCTAATCCCGCGTTGACTCGGGCTTTGACCCGCTACGGGGCCCGCTGTCAGTGTCACAGGGTTAGTTAGCAGGGTCATTAGCCCCTAACGACGATGCCACGTCAGCACGCCGGAGACCAGCCGACGGCGACCACAGAACACGGCGGGGCACGCCGGACTTGCGCTAGAGGCGTCAGTTTGGTGCGCTGAGGGCACCAGGGGATGGCCCTTGCTCCCGCGCATCCAGAGGACCGAGTGGGAGGTCGTGGGGTCGCCGGAACTCATGCCGGCGACGAGCTTTGGCGGCGATGGTGTTCGGTGGTGCTCGGGCGCGTCGCTACGGTGCATCAGTGAGCAAATGGAGAGGCTGGGCAGCACCTGCTAGACATGGGGAGCACTAAGAGCAGCTCAGTGAGGCCAGGGGAGCACGGAGGCTATGCGTGCAGCAGCAATGGCGGACGGTGGCTTCGGTGCTCATGGGGAACGGCGCTACGGCACGGAGGGGAGCATGCTGAGTTAGGGGAGAGGGTCAGTGACTCACGGCGATGACGAGGGGACGCTCGGCGAGGTCGGGGACGGTCCGGAGCCGGCGAATTTCACGAAGATGGCCGGCGGTCCCGAGGTTGAAGAAGGCATCGAGGGCGGTGTTGTGGCACGTCCGGGGCCTCGTGGCTCGTTGAGGAGGTAGAGGGAGGACCGGCGGAGCTTCCTGGGGCGTCGGTGAGCCGTGGGGTGGCCGGTAGCCACGGTGGCTCTCGTCAGTGGCGGCGGCTCCGTTCGGTCGCGGGAGGGGAAACAGAGGAGCGAGGGGGAGGGAGGTCCAGAGAGCGAGGGAGAAGTGAGAGGGGGGTCGGGGCTGCGTGGCGTCGCGGGAGGGACCAGGGAAGGAGGAGGCAGCCAGGCAGGGAGGAGGTGGCCTCCTCGGCCGTGCGCGTGCGAGCACGCAGCTGCTCCCACTGGCAAGAGGAAGACGACAGGGGGGGAGTAGCGGTGGCGGGCTGGGCCGCGCTGGGCCGGTCCTGTTGGGCCACCAAGTGGGCTTCACAGGTAAGTCCTTCTCTCTTTTATTTCTGTTCTGTTTCTCTTTTCTATTTCTGCAATTTGTTTTTGGATTTGATTTAAAATATCAAATCATTTTATAAAATCCTGGAAATAATTATGGGTGCTTTCTGAATTATTTCAGTGACCCTTAACAATTTCCAACATTTATTTGAACATTTAAATTATTTATAGTATTCAAATGCCCAAAGTCAAATACAATATGGTTTATTCAAAAAATCCAAAAATGTCTTGGAAAAATATCCATCATCTCTGGATATGGTTTTCACCCTTTTCCAATGATCATGAACATTTTTGCAAACCAATTTGGGTTCTTTGAAAATATTTTGAAGTTGAACCTATTTGCAATGCTTTGGTGCTAGGGCTTGGTCATCCCCATTTCAAATTTCATACAATTTAAACATGTTGCACACATGAAGCTAGCCTAGAGCATTACCAGAAGCTAGGGATGTGACAACTCACCCCCACTAAACAAGAATCTCGTCTCGAGATTCAAGCGTAGGGTAAGGTGAAGGGGAAACGCAAACTAGTATAATCTTCACGATCCAGGGTGCACTTCAGTTGAACGTTGATTCATTCACCATCATTGCCTTGAAGTCTTGCCTTGAAAAACCCTGTCAACATGACATGGAGGGAAGAAGGAGACTCTAGAAGGGTCGATCTTCTCGAAGATCGAACAACTCACGGAATGAGACATAGGACCATCTCTCGGGTTGAGACACGAGATACACATCAAGAGGGGTGGAAAGAAACGGATGACGAAGGTTCACTAGGTAGACAACAATTCCACACCTAAGAAGGTGGTAAACGATTGTCAACGTAGCGAGGAGTTGAGTTGCCATGATACCACGACGAAACATCCTGGAGGAGGGTGATTCGTAGATTATTACCTTAAGTGGCAAAAAGAATTACTTTTGATTCAGAGATCATTGAAACTCTTTAAACCAGCCTAAGACAATTCTCGAGCGATCGTTTGGAGGGGGTCGGTAGAATGGCATACTCAAACTTGGATGATGTGGATTACCTTGTTGAAGACAACGTAATGGATGAATTTGCTTATCACCGGAAATGGAAGAGACCCATGGTAGAATGACACATTGGCGGTGCAAGCTAGGAACAAAATGCAAATGCTGGGAATGATTCTGGTAACTGGGGAAGAACCCAACAATAGAGAGTGAATTCACTGTTTGAATAGGTCATAGCATTGCCGAGGAAACTGAGAGCAAACCCAGTTAGTGCCGATGATAACACGTAGCGCTTGTGCGTGCTCTCAAGAACTTGAGCATTTCCATATTCATCAGGGTTTTACCAATATCCGTGTCAAGGATGCCGACAGCACAACATACTACCATGATGAATAGCGATGGACGATGCACATGCAAAGGAGGATAACACCTTCTCAGATTTCACCTTAGCGAGGCCAAGGGAACGAAATCTGGATGATCGACCGAGAGACATTTAGCACTCCGCTTCTAATGTTCTCCTTGATGTGCTAGTGTAACCCATTCATAGATATGGTTTGATATCTAGAACATCAAGTAAAAAGGTCGGACTTCGGAACACAGAAATCCATAGGGGCAACTAGGGAGTAAATCCTACGAAATCCCTATGGAGAGGTGGCCAACTTCATCAATCAAGATATTATAATAACAGGTCTTCCGGCTGGGTGTGTTGGCCACGACATCCACTTTACCGGTTATCGCGCGACCAATATTATAATTCTTGGGAAATATTCCAACCATCATATCTGCCTGAGATTCAGATCTGGTTGGTGTCAGGATATTCCAGACTCATCGAGTCTAGGAAGAAAAACGGAAATTTGCAACACAAATCGACGAGATGACGTTGCGAGATTCTCGGGGAATGAACTACGATAGTAAGCTCCAAAACATGAGCTGGTTCTGCTACAAACATGTGAACACGCTGTCCCAGACAAGCATGACCACATAGTAGTCTTATAATAAAACACTACCGAGTTCAGGAGGGGGAACCATCAACGAGGGTATCGAAGTCCTTACATAAGTCCGGATTAGCTCTTATGAAGGAACTCCTTCTCCTTGAACAAATCAATCAGTGGCTTGGTGTGCTAGGGATACATATAGATTGAAGGTTGCAAGTCTTCAAACCACAACATTCTTCGCACGTGTGCATGACTGATTTGGAATGATTCCAAAGAAAGCAACATTGACTTTCTCGAATCCACGGCGGCAACTTGCATCAGATGCACATGAATTAAAGGAAGTCACTACCTTCATCCAAACATATGCTTCATGAGCTAGCATGAACAAATGCTTTCAAAAATTTCCAACACTAGCTTAATGTTCAACAAAATCATGGAGGAGATAAGGATGTTGTCAATGGGCTCAACAACAATTCATCTAGGTTTCCTTTTAAAAGGAATTCCATAGTTAAGTGAACACGGTGATAGCATTGGTCAGACCAAAGATGTAATGGTGTATGCTCGAGGGATCAACCACGAATAAGACAACATTACGAGCATCGTTGGTACTGATTTGATTTGACGATAGCCCACACTCAAATCAAAGGATTGATAAGACAATAGGTCCAGCAACTGATCACAGGGACCAATCGATGAAGATATCATCTTTCTTCAACACACTCTACACAAGAATATCCCTTTGGAACGAACTAAGTCAGGCAAGCTTTTACCTTCCAACTCTCCAGGTTGTTGTCTAGCTTAACCAACTAGCTCAGGGGTATCCAACACGGATTCTTGGAGAAAGGGTGGTTTACAGGATAAACCAACTTGATCACGAGCTCAACATAACAGTCAGGTGACAACCCGGTAACACTTCCAAGAAGATATTTGGAAAGTCACGAACCACCGATATGTTACTAAGCTCGAGAACAATCTTGCTTCTGAGGGCAAGACGACATGATCAAATGGGTGAGGACTTGAAATAATTCCTAACTCATTGGTCGAGGAGTGCACCAGAAATAGGGACTAGGTAGCACAATCAATCTTAGGGTGACGATTCAATAATCAACACGCTAAGAATGAGGTTATCGTCCATTTAACTACCCAGCAACGAGGTTGCTAGGCGTACTGGTTTCACACATCACAATTCATTTGTCGGTATTCCGGTTGCATCAACACGAAGACCGAGGAATGACTAATGATGGCAAGAAGTATCACTGTACCAAGAGTTCATAGGATGGTGTGCAATTCCTATAACAATCCCGATATAAAGATGGTAATACTCCAAGGTAGAACAGAACAAAAGCTGGATTAGCAATTTGATCTGCGGAGCACAACTTCTTTGACCCAATCCTGGATATGGAAGAGGTACTGGAGTTTGTTTCTCCTAGTCATTCTGCGATAGAATGGCTTGGCGGACCACAAGAGTAATAGGCATCGATAAACGAACGCACGCATACTCTTGACTATCAATTGATAGACGAGGGTCAGAATGCAACTAAAGAGAACAACTCAAAGGAACATATAATTTTCTGAGTTGTGGATGCATAGATTAGTATGTCGAACCAAGTTCAACATATTTCTTCCGGATAACCCATGCAGAAAGGTAGAACTGGCAGAGTCACGATTTATGAATGGAGAACTCCTCAAGAATAATCCTGTTGTGATATTTCAGTTCAACGAGGAACTTCTGCCATAAGTAGTTCATGGTATTTGGAAGAAGAAGATACCACGGACTTCAAGGACTATCGCAAAGGTTACTAATATCCTAAAGGCACTAGCAATTACTATCAACATGAAGTAGGTAGAGTGAATCTCGGGTTCAAGAACCCAGGAACAGAATACCTATTACTAAGTAGCATCACGGGATGCTATCGAGAATGATGGCCAGAATCATCACACTGGGAACACAAATCATGGCTAAATTACTAGATGATCCCCTAAGACACCTAGGGTCATAATAATATCTCCAACATATATGTCGAGGCAACAGAGTACCTCAACTCACCGATTAGTGTGGTTAATCTGGCCCATGGGAACATTGAAACGGGAAGAAAGAATTTGCAATTGCATCAGACTACTTAGAAACCTGGGATGACTCGGACAGCATAACGGCTATAAATGCTCAGAAAAGATTTGAGACATTCACAAAAATGGTGGCATAACCACTCAGAAGCACAATATCAAGGTTTCGAGATCAACAATTAACATACGGAAGTAGTAGGAACTGAACTCAAGCTTAATCCAACAATCTATAAGTCTGCGGACTAGTAATACGTGATCCTGATAGAAAGAAGAGATAGCCTAGCTCTTAATCCCCGTAGGAAAGATAAGATGATGACTCAGATCAGAAGGCCATGAGGTATAAGGAGTAAAAAGAGCCTTACGTTCCATCCCACAATCAATTCCCTTACATATAACTAAAGCATTTCTAGACTCAACTTCGACCAGTTTGGCTTGGTAATCCTACAGGCAGTCAAGCTCTGATACCAACGCTGTCAGGACCCCGACTCAATGCCACATCGATCTAGCATGTAACACCTCATATCACTTTGCGGCCTCACGCACGGTATTCCCACGGGTGTTGCCTTACCTTTGCCCGGGACCGTTTGCGCCTTTTGGCTCACGTATATGATGATGTCGCTAGCATCCATATGATAAAGAGTCCGGGCTGACATGACTAGTCGTAAACCCAAAGTGGCACAGACTTACAGGGACAGGCATCCATGACCCAGCATCGAACGTGTCGGTCATCAGCGAGTGAATCCAGGCTGTAGCACTGGGCTAGCAGGACTCCGGTGAACCGGGCTGTAGCGGGCTAACAGGACTCCGGTATTCATCGCGTGACATTTCCCCGAAGGGACAGACACAGGAACGAAGAAGGACACATGCCGGCCAGCCTAAGTGTTCCGGAGCAGTAGCAAGCTACCAAGGCTCAATGGAAACACTAGGAGACATTTCCCGGTAAGAGAGGCTACTAAAGATAAACAACTAGATGGTCAGATCCAACACATACCAAGCATTTCAATAACATACACACAATATGCTCGATATGTGCAAATACAACATGGCATCACAACATGACTCTACGACTCAAGTATTTAATCAATAGGCTCCGAGGAGCGAGATATTACAAACATGGGTCTCATGACCCAACACTCAGAGCATACAAGTCAAAGCACAAGCGGAAGCTTAACATGTCTGAGTACAGACATCTATAAATGAAAAAGGCTGAGAAGCCTGACTATCTACCAATCCTGCCGAGGCACAAGATCGTAGCTGAGGTAACAAGCTAAACGTCGAAGTCCACGCGAAACTAATAGTGAGACTGAAGTCTCTCTGCAAAAACATAAAATAGGCAAACGTGAGTACAAATGTACCCAGCAAGACTTACATCAGAACTAACTACATATGCATCATTTTCAACAAGGGGATGGTGGGGTTTAACTGCAGCAAGCCAGCTTTGACTAGGTGGCTATCCTAAACTGCGACTGCAAGCGACTCTTTTGAGGTGGCGCACACGAGTCCACATATTCACCATATCAATACACCACTATGGATCCGCTCCTGTCTCCCTACGAGAACGCCATCCATAGCACTCACGCTTATCTTGCGTATTTTAGAGTATCCACTTTCACTTGTCTATGAACTGATATAAGCAACCCAGAAGTCCTTTACCGCGGACACGGCTATTCGAATAGATGAAATTAACCCTGCAGGGGTGTACTTCTTCACACACGCTCTCACCACTTACCG
>NC_041381.1:312015288-312028935 GCF_002162155.2 Triticum dicoccoides | reverse complement strand
TGACAGAATCCTAACTCATCAATCAAAGAGTGCACCAGGAAATAAGGACTAGGTAGCACGATCAATCTTAGAATGGTGATTCAATAACCAACATACTAAGAATAAGATTATTGTCCATTAACTACCAAGCAATGGGGTTGCTAGGAGTATTGAGTTCACACATCATGATTCACTTGTCGGCACTCCGGCTGCAACAACACGGAACCGAGGAATGAAAAAGGATGGCGAGAAGTATCACTATGTCAAGAATTCACAAAAGGTGGTGCACTTCTCATGAAATTCCTGTCATAAAGAAGGTAATACTTCAGGGTAGAGCAGACCAGAAGCTGGATTGTAACTTGATCTGCGGAACACAACTACTTTGAGCCAATCCTAAATATGGATGAGGTACTGGAGTTTGTTTCTCCTATTCATTCTGAAATAGAATGGCTTGGCGGACCACAAGGGTAATAGGCATCGACGAACGAATGCACGCATACTCTTGACTATCAATTGATAGACGAGGGTCAGAAGACAACTAAAGAGGGACAACTCAAAGGAACATACGATTTTCTGAGTTGTGGATGCATGGTTTAGCATGTCGAACGAATTCCACATACTTCTTCCGGATAACCCCTGCAGAAAGGTAGAACTGGCAGAGTCACAATGTAGAATCGAGAACCCATCGAGAGCACTCTGATTGTGATCTTTCGATCAGCGAGGAACATCGAGGACTATCGCAAAGTTACTAATATCCTAAAGGAACTAGCAACACTATCAACATGAAGTAAGTAGAGTGAATCTCGGTTCAAGAACCCAGGAACAGAATACCTGCTACTAAGTGGCATCACGGGATGCTTCCGAGGATAAAGGCCAGAATCATCACACTAGGACACAAATCATGGCTAAATTACTAGATGATCCCCTAAGACACCTAGGGTCATAATACCAGCTCCAACATATATGTCAAGGCAATAAAGTACCTCAACTCACCGATTAGTGTGGTTAATCTGGCCCAAAGGAACATCGAAACGGGAGGAAGGAATTTGCAAATTGCTACAAACTATTTAGAAACCTGGGATGACTCGGACAGCATAACGGCTGTAAATGCTCAGAAAAGATTTGAGACATTCACAAAAATGGTGGCATAACCACTCAGAAGCACAATATCAAGGTTTCGAGATCAACAATTAACATACGGAAGTAGTAGAAACTGAACTCCAGCTTAAATCCAACAATCTTATAAGTCTACTGATTAGTAACACGTGATCCTAATAGAAAGAAGGGATAGCCTAGTTCTTAATCCCCGTAGAAGAGAAGATGATGACTCAGATCAGAAGGCCATGAGGTATAAGGAGTAAAAAGAGCCTTACGTTCCATCCCACAATCAATTCCCTTATATAACTAAGAATTTCTAGACTCAACTTCGACCAGTTTGGCTTGGTAATCCTACAGGCAGTCAAGCTCTGATACCAACGCTGTCAGGACCCCGACTCAATGCCACATCGATCTAGCATGTAACACCTCATATCACTTTGCGGCCTCACGCACGGTATTCCCACGGGTGTCGCCTTACCTTTGCCCGGGACCGTTTGCGCCTTTTGGCTCACGTATATGATGATGTCGCTAGCATCCATATGATAAAGAGTCCGGGCTGACATGACTAGTCGTAAACCCAAAGTGGCACAGACTTACAGGGACAGGCATCCATGACCCAGCATCGAACGTGTCGGTCATCAGCGAGTGAATCCAGGTTGTAGCACTGGGCTAGCAGGACTCCGGTGAACCGGGCTGTAGCGGGCTAACAGGACTCCGGTATTCATCGCGTGACATTTCCCCGAAGGGACAGACACAGGAACGAAGAAGGACACATGCCGGCCAGCCTAAGTGTTCCGGAGTAGTAGCAAGCTACCAAGGCTCAATGGAAACACTAGGAGACATTTCCCGGTAAGAGAGGCTACTAAAGATAAACAACTAGATGGTCAGATCCCACACATACCAAGCATTTCAATAACATACACACAATATGCTCGATATGTGCAAATACAACATGGCATCACAACATGACTCTACGACTCAAGTATTTAATCAATAGGCTCCGAGGAGCGAGATATTACAAACATGGGTCTCATGACCCAACACTCAGAGCATACAAGTCAAAGCACAAGCGGAAGCTATCATGTCTGAGTACAGACAACTAAAAATGGAAAAGGCTGAGAAGCCTGACTATCTACCAGATCCTGCCGAGGGCACAAGATCGTAGCTGAGGTATCAAGCTAAACGTCGAAGTCCAAGCGGAACTACTAGTGAGACTGAAGTCTCTCTGCAAAAACATAAAATAGGCAAACGTGAGTACAAATGTACCCAGCAAGACTTACATCAGATCTATCTACACATGCATCATTATCAACAAGGGGGGGGGGGTGGTGGAGTTTAACTGCAGCAAGCCAGCTTTGACTCGGTGGCTATCCTAACTACGACTGCAAGCGACTCTTTTGAGGTGGCGCACACGAGTCCACATATTCACCATATCAATACACCACTATGGATCCGCTCCCGTCTCCCTACGAGAACGCCATCCATAGCACTCACGCTTATCTTGCGTATTTTAGAGTATCCACTTTCACTTGTCTATGAACTATGCAAGGGGTCCAAGTTTCCATATCCGAGGAATCCGGCTATTCGAATAGATGATGTTAACCCTGCAGGGGTGTACTTCTTCACACACGCTCTCGCCACTTACCGCCCTGTACACGTCATGTACCTCGGCAACCTTCAAGCGGAAGCCGGGCGAGGGAGTCGGCCACGACCTGACTAACCGAACAAGTCTCTAGTCCAGGTTTATCGCCTATTCGGGTTCCATCCGCAAGGAGATCCGGCCGGGGTGTCGCTTACGGCCCCAAATGATGTGAGCAGGGTTCCCAAGCCCACCATCCGGGTGCCACTTGGTACACCGTGCCACTGTGCCTAGTCTGTCCCAAGCCCACCTGTACCGGGTGCCACTTGGTAGACTACTAACACTACCTACAAACACCAGAAACTAGTTGCAACTCCTGGACAGAGATCATGTTGATTAATAAGTCGAGAGGGGTCGAGTTACCGGAACCCAATGTGTGGTAGTAACTGGTCATGGATCACAAACACAGAACTCAGTTCCTGAGGACGGCTGCAATGAGACAACCCACCATGTACTCCTACATGGCCTCTCACCGCTACCTTTACCAAATCGTGTTCACACACTTAGCTCACACACAGTAGGACATGTTCACACGCCTCTGATTCATCCCCGATGAATCAGACCTGACTCAACTCTAAGCAGTAGCAGGCATGACAAACAAACATGAATGAGTAGGCACAACAGGGCTCAAACAACTCCTACTCATGCTAGTGGGTTTCATCTATTTACTGTGGCAATGACAGGTCATGCAAGGATAAAGGGGTTCAGCTACCGCAGCAAGTAACAGATGAATCGATGTTGTCCTAATGCAGTAAAAGAGAGCAGGAGCGAGAGAGTAGGATTGTATCGGAATGAACAAGGGGGTTTTGCTTGCCTGGCACTTCTGAAGATAACATTGAGTCTTCATCAGTGTCAACGATCACATCATCGGTATCACGTCTATCGAGAGGGGACAATTACCGGCAACATAGAAGGGAACTCAATCAATGCAATGCACAATATGATGCATGATCATGACATGGCAAAATGAATGTGTTTTGGGCTAATGCATCTAAAACCAGATTAAATGAGGTTGGTTTGAATACAAGATTCAAATTCAAACTCCATATGTGATTATTCAAATGCCATTTAATTGATCTGTGCTAAACAGCAGCTATAAGTTGTTCTAACATGCATGAAAATGGTACAGATGGATTCCTTGAATTTTTCTGATAATTTTTCATATATAATTTATTTCATTTGGAGTTACGGTTGAATTTCTATGAATTTTAGAAGTTTTAGGCATTTTCTGGAATTTCAGAATTAAATTAAATCCAGAAAACATTACTGCGTCAGCATGACGTTGGCATGACGTCAGCAAGTCAACAGGGGCCGGCTCGGGTCAAACCTGACGTGTGGGGTCCACACGTCAGTGACACAGGGGCTAATCCCGCGTTGACTCGGGCTTTGACCCGCTACGGGGCCCGCTGTCAGTGTCACAGGGTTAGTTAGCAGGGTCATTAGCCCCTAACGACGACGCCACGTCAGCACGCCGGAGACCAGCCGACGGCGACCACAGAACACGGCGGGGCACGCCGGACTTGCGCTAGAGGCATCAGTTTGGCGCGCTGAGGGCACCAGGGGATGGCCCTTGCTCCCGCGCATCCAGAGGACCGAGTGGGAGGTCGTGGGGTCGCCGGAACTCATGCCGGCGACGAGCTTTGGCGGCGATGGTGTTCGGTGGTGCTCGGGCGCGTCGCTACGGTGCATCAGTGAGCAAATGGAGAGGCTGGGCAACACCTGCTAGACATGGGGAGCACTAAGAGCAGCTCAGTGAGGCCAGGGGAGCACGGAGGCTATGCGTGCAGCAGCAATGGCGGACGGTGGCTTCGGTGCTCGTGGGGAACGGCGCTACGGCACGGAGGGGAGCATGCTGAGTTAGGGGAGAGGGTCAGTGACTCACGGCGATGACGAGGGGACGCTCGGCGAGGTCGGGGACGGTCCGGAGCCGGCGAATTTGACGAAGATGGCCGGCGGTCCCGAGGTTGAAGAAGGCATCGAGGGCGGTGTTGTGGCACGTCCGGGGCCTCGTGGCTCGTTGAGGAGGTAGAGGGAGGACCGGCGGAGCTTCCTGGGGTGTCGGTGAGCCGTGGGGTGGCCGGTAGCCACGGTGGCTCTCGTCGGTGGCGGCGGCTCCGTTCGGTCGCGGGAGGGGAAACAGAGGAGCGAGGGGGAGGGAGGTCCAGAGAGCGAGGGAGAAGTGAGAGGGGGGTCGGGGCTGCGTGGCGTCGCGGGAGGGACCAGGGAAGGAGGAGGCAGCCAGGCAGGGAGGAGGTGGCCTCCTCGGCCGCGCGCGTGCGAGCACGCAGCTGCTCCCACTGGCAAGAGGAAGACGACAGGGGGGGAGTAGCGGTGGCGGGCTGGGCCGCGCTGGGCCGGTCCTGTTGGGCCACCAGGTGGGCTTCACAGGTAAGTCCTTCTCTCTTTTATTTCTGTTCTGTTTCTCTTTTCTATTTCTGCAATTTGTTTTTGGATTTGATTTAAAATATCAAATCATTTTATAAAATCCTGGAAATAATTATGGGTGCTTTCTGAATTATTTTAGTGACCCTTAACAATTTCCAACATTTATTTGAACATTTAAATTATTTATAGTATTCAAATGCCCAAAGTCAAATACAATATGGTTTATTCAAAAAATCCAAAAATGTCTTGGAAAAATATCCATCATCTCTGGATATGGTTTTCACCCTTTTCCAGTGATCATGAACATTTTTGCAAACCAATTTGGGTTCTTTGAAAATATTTTGAAGTTGAACCTATTTGCAATGCTTTGGTGCTAGGGCTTGGTCATCCCCATTTCAAATTTCATACAATTTAAACATGTTGCACACATGAAGCTAGCCTAGAGCATTACCAGAAGCTAGGGATGTGACAGACAGAGAACCAGCTTCACCCAATCTAACCCCAACAGATAGTAACCCAGTTCCAGTTGACACAACACCATCTCCACCACAAAGCTCCCAAATAAGAACAGTTAGTAAAGCAGCTCCAGTGCCCAAAACATCCGGCGAACCCCAACTCCACCAGTTAGTACACCTATTCTTGTGGATGAAGCACAACCAACCATTCTTAGTTTAGCATCTATCGCATTTGATGTTGTTAAATCCTATGTGCGTATATTTCCATTATGGAAATATTATACTGAACATGAAGGAAAAAGCCAGTTGCAGGTGTTCGTCCATGAGTTATGTGTAAGTAATGTTATTCATGGCGATTACTTGGCTATGTCCCATACTTTCTACCTCCATGTTGGTTATAATACAACAAATGTTCCCGTTTTTCTCTATAGAGAATGACCGATTTGGAAACTCGGGATGAGGTAACCTGTGCTAATACCTCTCTATCTTCAAGAATGCTTTGTGGTAGTATCGGAATTACCTGAAGAAACGTACTTCACTGGCAAGGAAACTCATCAAATTCCCTTACTTCTCATGAGGTACATTTACGGGACAATGACTAGGAACACATTGTTCTGTACTGGTCCAGAACCAAGAATGTGGTAAGGTCTATGAGATCATTTTTTATTTTGAAGTAATATAGGTCTGTGTCTTACTATACTCTGTTCGTGTAGAACAAGTGCTTAAACCTGAAGAACAACTATTCTCATTTAAGGTTCCATTGTAATGGTGCATACTGCTTTGCTCTTGTATCACTGTATTTACTCATACAAAATTATTTCTAAATTCGAGGATCCCATCGAAACTCCAATGGCACAATAGGTATGTTTAAATATGTTTCTTTAACTGGTTTGCTCTTCTATTTGCTCTGTTGATTTCAATTTCAATTGTGTATATAGTTGTCTTCTCATATCATGCACATTACTAGCATCACAACAGAGCCAATAGTGTTGTTGTACATGTATACCTGATGTTTCCTCGAACTACGTTGGTATTTCCCCAAAGAGGAAGGGATGATGCAGCACAGCAACGGTAGGTATTTCCCTCAGTGATGAGATCAAGGTTATCGAACCAGCAGGAGAACCACGCAACACCACGTAAACATCTCCTGCACACAAAGAACAAATACTTGCAAACCGACGTAAGAGAGGAGTTGTCAATCCCTCACAGGTAAAAAGATAGATAAAATTGTAGTAGATTGGATAAATAGATCTCGCGGGAACGCGAGATAAAATAAATAACAATAAATTGCATCAAGGTATTTTTGTATTTTTGGTTTAATAGATCTGAAAATAAAAGCAAATAAAAATAGATCGCGACGGCAAATATAATAAAGAAGAGACCCGGGGGGCCTAGATTTCACTAGTGGCTTCTCTCGAGAAAAATAGCAAACAGTGGGTAAACGAATTACTGTTGGGCAATTGATAGAACTTCAAATAATGATGGCGATATCCAGGCAATGATCATTATATAGGCATCACATCCAAGATTAGTAGACCGACTCCTGCCTGCATCTACTACTATTACTCCACACATCGACCGCTATCCAGCATGCATCTAGTGTATTAAGTTCATGGAAAAATGGAGTAATGCAATAAGAACGATGACATGATGTAGACAAGATCTATTTATGTAGAAATAGACCCCATCTTGTTATCCTTAATAGCAACGATACATACGTGTCGGTTCACCTTCTGTCACCGGGATTAAGCATCGTAAGATCAAACCCATCACACCACTTCCCATTGCAAGATAAATAGATCAAGTTGGCCAAACAAAACCAAATATCGGAGAAGAAATACGATGCTATAAGCAATCATGCATATAAGAGATCAAAGAAGACTCAAATAACTTTCATGGATAAAAAGATAGATCTGATCATAAACTCAAAGTTCATCGGATCCCAACAAACACACCGCAAAAAGAGTTACATCATATGGATCTTCAAGAGATCATTGTATTGAGAATCAAAAGAGAGAGAGGAAGCCATCTAGCTACTAACTAAGGACCCGTAGGTCTACAAAAGACTACTCACGCATCATCGGAGAGGCACCAATGAGGATGATGAACCCCCCCCCCCCATGATGGTGTCTAGATTGGATCTGGTGGTTCTGGAACTTGCGGCGGCTAGAATTGATTTTCGTCAACTCCCCTAGGGTTTCTGGAATATTGGGGTATTTATAGAGCAAAGAGGCAGTGCAGGAGGTAACCGAGGTGGTCACAACCCACCTGGGCGCGCCTGGGGGCCAGGCGTGCCCTAGTGGGTTGTGACCCCCTTGGGGCACCCCCAGGTGCTTCTCAGGCCCATTGGGTGTCTTTTGGTCCATAAAAATTCCACAAAAAGTTTCCTGTGTTTGGACTCCGTTTGGTATTGATTTCCTGCGATGTAAAAAACATGCAGGAAACAGCAACTGGCACTGGGCACTATGTCAATAGGTTAGTACCAAAAATGGTATAAATGACTATAAAATTATTGTAAAACATCCAAGAACGATAATATAACAGCATGGACCAATCAAAAATTATAGATATGTTGGAGACGTATCAGCATCCCCAGGCTTAATTCCTACTCGTCCTTGAGTAGGTAAATGATAAAAATAGAATTTTTGATGTGGAGTGTTGCCTAACATGTTCATCACATATTCTTTCTTTATAGCATGGACATTTGGACTTTTATATAGTTCAAAGCAATAGTCTAGTTTTGACATGAGGACTTAAATACTCAAGCATATCAACAAGCAACCATGTCTTTCAAAATATCAACTCTAAAGCAAGTTATCCCTAGCCCATTATGCTCAATCATTGATCCATCCATGAAACACACTCACATATTAGCTACACCCAATGCTCAAGTACGATCATAGTGCCCCTTAGTTGGAGCTTTATAAGAGAAGATGGAGACTCAAATAAAAATAAAAATTGCATAAAGTAAAAGAAAGGCCCTTCGCAGAGGGAAGTAGGGATTTGTAGAGGTGTCAGAGCTCAAAGCGAAGAAGATAGAGATAAAAACATTTTGGGAGGCATGCTTTTCCTGTCAACGAAAACGACCGAGTAGTTCCCAATACTTTCCATGCTAGATATATCATAGGCGGTTCTCAAACAGAAAATAAAGTTTATTCCTTTTTCAACCATACTTTCACTTTCCATGTCTAGCCGTATCGATGGGTTCCTTCCATACCAACACTTTCCAAGGAATTTATTATTTGACAACATAAAGTAAATTCATTTTTCATTTTGGGACTGGGCATCCCTAATACCTTTGATGTACTTTCGTGCAATGACAAGTGAATAAACAGTCATCTTGAGAATAACACATCTAACATGGAAATATATTAGCCACCCCCTACCGTTTCATGAGCGGTACGAGCACAGAAAAGAGAAATTATTTTGAAAATTAGAGATGGCACATACAAATTTGCTTAGAACGGCTAAAGAATACCGCATATAGGTAGGTATGGTGGACTCATATGGCAAAACTAGTTTAAAGGATTTTGGATGCACAAGTAGTGATCATACTTAGTGCAAAATGAAGGCTAGCAAAAGATTGAGAAGCATCCAACCAAGAAATGAAAAATCTCATAAGCGAGCATTAAGCATAACTAACACCGAATAATGCACCGCAAGTAGGATGTAATTTCATTGCACAACTATTGACTTTCGTGCTTGCATAGGGAATCAAAAACCTTAACACCAATATTCTTACTAAAGCATAATTACTCATCAACATGACTCACATATCACATCATCATATCTCAAAACTATTACAAGGAATCAAGTTTATTTTGTCCAATGATCTTCATGAAAGTTTTTATTATATCCTCCTTGGATATCTATCACTTTGGGACTAGTTTCATATGTTTCTTTTAATAAGCTCAAACAAATTTAAGTGAAGATCATGAGCATCATATTTCTTTCTCTCAAAATAATTGAAGTGAAGCAAGGGAGAATTTCTTATAAATTTACTAACTCCCACATAAATCTAAGTGAAGCATGAGAGCATTTCTTCAAAAATACTAAAGCACACCGTGCTCAAAAAGATATAAGTGAAGCACTAGAGCAATTCCATAGCTCATATAGATTTACGTGAAGCATAGAGAGCAATTCTAACAAGTCATAGCATAATTTTGTGTTGGTGTACTAAAGTTTGGGCCCTTTAGTAGCATGGGCAGTTGCAGCCGTACCCGCAGCAAGGCTTGCTGGGGACAACTGGAAGCAAATACGCAACCAAAGAAGACCACAAGCTGGGCTCCCGGCAAGATTCTTGCCGGGATGGTTTGCAAAGCGAAGCCCCAGTGAGACCATCTCCCTTGTGGTTGAGAGCTCTGACAACACCGACAATGGCAAGGCCATCTCCCTTGAGGTTGAGAGCTCTGACACCCAAGATCCAGGGGCGTCTGCATGGTGGCATGCAGATCTTTGTGAAGACTAAAAGGCGAAATTCCCAGCAAGATTCTTGCCGGAAACGATTGCGAGGCCCCAGCAAGATTCTTGCCGGGGACGTCTGCGAAGCCACGGCAACGCTCAAATATCCCACCGCCCTGCCACCGCTCCAACACAGCGACTAGCCTGCCAGCCTGGCCCCACGAGCCTCGTCATCCTGGATACGTGTCGAGATGGGGTGAGGCGGTGATGGACGGGACGGGCTCTGTTTTCGTCCCCAAGAAAGTTAGGGACACTTAAACAGTGCATTAAATGTGTTTGTCCTAAGACGCCAGGGATAAGTATGTGCATTGTAGCACTTTGCACCTCCTATATGCATTAGACGCCACTGTGGTAGCCCCTTGGTATAAAAGGAGGCCCAAGGCGATACAGAGGGGCACTTTTTTTTTACTTTTTGGCCCAGTTTGCATGTGTAGCAGCTAGCTAGAGCTCAAGAACTCTCAATACACTAGCAGGACTAGGGTTTTATGCTTCTTGGCGGTCCGAACCTGGGTAAAAATCCCTCGTGTTGATCATTAGATCTGCTCTTTGTGCACACTTCTTTCCCTGCCAAATCATAGTAGGGATCCACGTGATCCCATAGGTGTTGTTTCCCCGACATTTTGGCTCTCTCAAATAGGTGTGTCCAGCAAGGATTCATGACTTAAAATACAAAGCAAAACAAGCAAAGACTCATATCATATAAGACACTCCAAGCAAAACATAGTATGTGACGAATAAAAATATAGCTCCGAGTAAAATACCGATGGTTGTTAGAAGAAAGAGGGGATGCCACTCGGGCATCCCCAATCTTAGTTACTTGCTTCTCTTTGGATAATATCTTGGGATGCCATGGTCATCCCCAAGATTAGGCTCTTCTTACTCCTTATTCCTTTATCCATCATAATATCACCCAAAACTTGAAAACTTCAATCACACAAAACTCAACAAAACCTTCGTGAGATCCGTTAGTATAAGAAAGCAAATCACTACTATAAGTAATTTTGCAAACCCATTCATATTTTATTTTTTGCATTATATCTACTGTATTCCAACTTTTCTATGGCAGAAACTCTTCAAAGGAAACCATAGAATCATCAAAACAAGCACACAACATAAAGAAAACAGAATCTGTCAAAAACAGAATAGTCTGTAGCAATCTGGATATTTCGAATACTTATGTGACTCCAAAAATTCTGAAAATTAGGATAATGTGATAAATTTGTATATTAATCTTCTGCAAAAACTATCAGTATTTTATCATGCTTCTGTTAAAAATGAAAATTATTTTCGTGAGCACAAAATTTTTTGTTTTTCAGCAAGACAAAATCAACTATCACCCAACATGATCCTAAATGCTTTACTTGGCAAAAACACTAATTAAAACACAAAAAACACAATCATAAAAGTAGCATAATTGTTCAAACACTCAAGAACAGAAAGAAAAAGACAAAAATAAATTTTATTCATTGGGTTGCCTCCCAACAAGAGCTTATCATTTTATGCCCCTAGCTAGGCATAAGATTTCAATGATGCTCACATGAAAGATAGTAATTGGAACACGAAGAGAGCATCATGTAGCATGTGAAAACACATTTAAGTCTAACATACTTCCTGTGCATAGGCATTTTATGAGCAAACAAATTATCAAAACAAGCAAAGACTAGGATATGCAAGGAAGAAGAATAATAAAACATAAACAATCTCAACATGAAGGTAGGTAATTTAGTAGCATGAAAATTTATACAACCATATTTCCCTCTCTCATAATAATTATATGTGGAATCATATTCAAATTCAACAATATAGCTATCACATAACATATTCTCTATATGATCCACATGCATGCAACATTGACACTCTTCCAAAATAGTGGGATTATTTTTATCTAAAGTTGACTCTCTTCAAAACCCACTTTTAATATTATCGCAAGCATATTCATGATGAGGTTTAAATAAATTTTTAAGATCATAAGAATCATTATCACCCCAATCATGATGATTGCAATAAGTAGCGGACATAGCAATATTAGCATCCCCAAGCTTGGGGTTTTGCATATTATTAGCACAATTGACATTAATAGAATTTATAATAACATCATTGCAATAATGCTTTTCATCTAAGGAGCTATCATGAATCACTTTATAAATTCCTTCTTTTAACACTTCATCACAATTTTTAGATTCATGAATCTCAAGCAAAACTTCATAAAGATAATCTAGTGAACTCGATTCACTAGAAATGGGTTCATCATAATTGGATCTCTTGAAAAGATTAGCAAGTGGATGAGGATCCATATCAATTGATTTTTAGAAAGCAAAGATGCAAGCAAATAGAAGACACATGACAACACAAGCAAATATGAGATCTAACGAGAAAACGGCGAACAAAAAAGAGGGTGAATAAAATAGCAAATGTTTGTGAAGTGAGGGAGAGGAAAACGAGAGACAAATGGAAAATAATGTAAGTTGCAAGGAGATGCTATTTGTGATTAGGAACCTGATAGATGTTGGTGATGCCTCCCCCGCAACGACGCCAGAAATTCCTTTTGATGTTTGCTTGAACTACATCGGTATTTCCCCAAAGAGGAAGGGATGATGCAGCACAACAACGGTAGGTATTTCCCTCAGTGATGAGACCAAGGTTATTGAACCAGTAGGAGAACCACGCAACACCATGTAAACAACTCCTGCACACAAAGAACAAATACTTGCAACCCGATGTAAGATAGGGGTTGTCAATCCCTCACGGGTAAAAAGATAGATAAAATTGTAGTAGATTGGATAAATAGATCTCGCGGGAACACGAGATAAAATAAATAACAATAAATTGCAGGAAGGTATTTTTGTATTTTTTGGTTTAGTAGATCTAAAAATAAAAGCAAATAAAAATAGATCGCGAAGGCAAATATAATAAAGAAGAGATCCGGGGGGGGCGTAGATTTCACTAGTGGCTTCTCTCAAGAAAAATAGCAAACGGTGGGTAAACGAATTACTGTTGGGCGATTGATAGAACTTCAAATAATCATGATGATATCCAAGCAATGATCATTATATAGGCATCACGTCCAAGATTAGTAGACCGACTCCTGCCTGCATCTACTACTATTACTCCACACATCGACCGCTATCCAGCATGCATCTAGTGTATTAAGTTCATGAAAAACGGAGTAATGCAATAAGAACGATGACATGATGTGGACAAGATCTATTTATGTAGAAATAGACCCCATCTTGTTATCCTTAATAGCAACGATACATATGTGTCGGTTCCCCTTCTGTCACTGGGATCAAGCACTGTAAGATCGAACCCATCACAAAGCACCTCTTCCCATTGCAAGATAAATAGATCAAGTTGGCCATACAAAACCCAAATATCGAAGAAGAAATACGAGGCTATAAGCAATCATGCATATAAGAAATCAAAGAAGACTCAAATAACTTTCATGGATAAAAACATAGATCTGATCATAAACTCAAAGTTCATCGAATCCCAATAAACACACCGTAGAAAGAGTTACATCATATGGATCTCCAAGAGTCCATTGTATTGAGAATCAAAAGAGAGAGAGGAAGCCATCTAGCTACTAACTACGGACCCGTAGGTCTACAAAAGACTAGTCACGCATCATCG
>NC_041381.1:311975448-312014620 GCF_002162155.2 Triticum dicoccoides | reverse complement strand
GGTGGCTGGAATTGATTTCCGTCGACTCCCCTAGGGTTTCTGGAATATTGTGGTATTTATAGATCAAAGAGGCGGTGCAGGAGGCAACCGAGGTGGGCACAACCCACCTGGGTGCACCTGGGGGCCCAGGCGCGCCCTGGTGGGTTGTCCCCACTCGAGGCACCCCCCAGGTGCTTCTATGACCCATTTGGTATCTTCAGGTCCATAAAAATTCCACAAAAAGTTTCACTGCGTTTAGACTCCGTTTGGTATTGATTTCCTGCGATGTAAAAAACATGCAGAAAGCAACAACTGGCACTGGGCACTATGTCAATAGGTTAGTACAAAAAATGATATAAAATGATTCTAAAACATCCAAGAATGATAATATAACAGCATGGAACAATCAAAAATTATAGATACGTTGGAGACGTATCAATACCCATGGTACCTATCTGAAATCTTGTTGTGACATGTAGTTTCCCACACTTGTATTCTTTCATTGTTGCTTTGTCTTGAACTGATATGATTTGAACCGTGTCTCTATTTTGATTTGGCAAGACAATGCAGTTACCATAACACATAGATATATGTTTGTTTGATGCCTTTATTATGTACTACTTCGCAATAAAAGACTTGGTAGTTTAATCTTGTCCACCTTACTACTGAACTGGTTCACCAAAATGAGTTTCATATACAACATGATAAACCTTTTATGTGTCTTCTTGTTTCTTCTTTTAGAATGCTGACAAAATATTGGGGAAGAGTACCTTATTAAGCAATGGTAAAGGAAGTAATGCAAATAAGGTTCAGGATAGTGAGACATTCTTGTTGGTCTGCAACAAAGCAGATAAAATAGCTAAGGAAAACTATCTTGATGATAGTGAGACAACCCCAAAGTCCTTTCTTGATGTAGTGTTCGAGTTACTGGACACTACCGCTGGCACAAGCTCTTCAAACTCACTGTCTGAATCAGTTCGGTTTCTTGAGTCTCAACTACAAGCTGAAAGACATCGATTAGCTGTGCGGCGACAAAAAGTCGAAGGACTGAGGAAGTCCCTGCAGAATTCAGATGCATACTTTCTAGCGCAACGACAAGTGTTGGAGGATTTATACGCCAAACAAGAGAAAGCTAATAAGCTTGCTAAGCTTATTGCCAGCATGTTGGATACCCGGGATAACATTTCTTGAGCTCTTCTGAAGTTGTTTTGGTTATGGACTTGTTTTGCTGCCACGTTTATTTGCACTAGTGGCCAATTTAGACGCCCAGTGTATGTGATATGCTGCTTTCTTCCCTATATTTGCACTGGTGGTGAACTTTGATGCCTAGTGGATGTAATATGTGTAATAGCAGTAATAGCCTAGCATAAGTTGCTTGCTTATTTATTTCCTTATTGTCTTGTTTATTTGTTTGCTTGTAGTCACTGCAGTTCTTTTTTTGCGGTTTTCTAGTACCCACAATAACCTATTTTTAAAAACTAGGCCACAATAACCATGGGCAACAAACGGACCATTGTAACCATGGTCCTACTACCTGCTGTAGTGACCATGGGCTTCCTACGGGCCGTAGGATCCATGGGCCTTCTACGGGCCGTGGAATCAATGGGACATCTCCGGGGCATATGATTGATTGGCCAAACATGGGCCGTACAATTCGTAGACCAATAATGGACCATAATATGGGCCTTAAACGGGCAAGAATGGGAATCGTCTGTTTATGGGCCGGCCATAACGGGTCGTTAATAGACCGATATGTATAACTGGCTTAATTCTATAAACTAGCATAAAGGGTCGTTAATGGGTCGTATTAGATGACACTATGAAAACGGCCCATTGGATTAACGGGCTGACTGTAACCACGTGCTGAATTTGGCCCACAAGTGGAACAAGCTAGTAACGGACCCCAAGTAATCGACTGCTGGAAATGAGCCCAAGAATAAATGGGCCCTTAGAAGGCTGAAAGTTAAGACGGGCTGGAAACGGCCCGATGGGGGTCGTTAATGGGCATAAAGAGATATAATGTTCATTATGGGCCAGTTTCACCACGGGCCGTTAAAGGGCCTAGAGTTACAAAGGGCCTCATATTGGCCGAAATACGTCATGGGCCATACATGGGCCGAAAATTACAATGGGCTGGAATCATATTGGACGGCCCAGATGACGCTACTGGTCCTAATTCAGATAGGCCATAACGGGTTGTGAGTTAGCGGGTTGTAAATGGGCTATATGTGAATAGGATGTCAACAAGCTTTTCGTGGGCCGGCCCGCTATCTTTTGACCAAGTCAAGCGGGCCAGCCTTTTGACCTGAATGGGCCACTGTTGGGCCGAGTCGCGTGTCGATGTATCATAGGCGTGTCCCATCCATTCACTGGATGACATCTGTCCCAACGCGGAGTTGACACGTGGTTCTTTCGGCCAATGAGAGTTTTACACGTGGAAAATTGCCATTGGTCATTGTTGTTAACGGGTTATCGGATCCAAAATCGAACCCGATAGCTTAACGGCGGCCTGTTACAGTGGATGCCACGTGTTGGTTACCCTTGATGAAAACACTTCCATGACGTGCCATTTATCGTCATGGAAGTGGTCACTTTCGTGATGATAATTTCAGTATTGTCATGGAACATTTCTACGACAGCATGGGTATGACTATCTTGATTCTATCATATAATCGTCATGAATGTACATGCATGAAAGAAAACGTGACCTACTGTGACAAACATGTATCATCACGGAAGTGGGTTTTTGTAGTGAACTATTGAGTAAGCTTAAAGAAAAGGCTATCAATGAAATGATGAGATGTGATCCTAAGTTTGTAGCTTCTCCTATCTTTTTTACTGATAAGGATTATGAATTCTCTGTTGATTCTGAACTTATTACCTTAGTAGAATCTGATCCTCATGGTTATGAAACTAAAACTGTTGTGCCACATCTTACTAAACTCAATGATATTGCCACCCTATTTGCTCAAGAGGAAAAGATTTGCTATTATTATATTCTTAAGTTGTTTCCTTTCTCGTTAAAGGGTGATGCTAAAGAATGGTTTAATACTCTTGCTCCTGGTTGTGTGCGTAGTCCCGGGGATATGATATACTGGTGTACTAAGAAATATTTTCCTACTCGTAAGAAACAGGCTGCTTTGCAGGAAATTTACAACTTTGTGCAACTTGAGGAAGAGCATCTCCCTCAAGCTTGGGGAGGCTTATCCAATTACTTAATGCTTTGCCTGATCATCCTCTTCAGAAGAATGAAATACTTGATATCTTTTATAATGGACTAATCGATGCTTCTAGGGACTACCTAGTTAGTTGTGTTGGTTGTGTTTTTAGGGAACAAACTGTTGAACAAGACCAGGAATTATTGAATAAGTTATTGAGAAATGTCGATGATTGGACACTTCCTGAACCACCACTGTTGGAGATATAACTACTATGTGTAAACCGCCCAGGAGGGGCCGGTTTACGCTCATCTATATTGAAGCCCATGAAGACAAGGAGTATGGCGCTCTACTATTAAAGCTTAGAGGCCCAGATCCCAAGCGTGGATTAGGGCCCATAGTAGTAAACCGCCATAGATGTATAACTTGTATTGTAAGTTAGGGAAAGGAAGAAACCGAGCCGGACACTTGTATGAGTCGGCCTCAGGATTCTGTAAACCGGCCGGCGTCAACCTGTGTATATAAAGGGATGACCCGGCGGCGGTTCAGGACAGGAAACAACAACTCAAGAGATAGGTAAAGCGGATTCGCTCCCTGCTCATCGAGAGAAATCAATCCCACAACAACTGGATCATAGGCTTTTACCTTCACCGCAAGGGGCCGAACCAGTATAAACTTACCGTGTCCTTTGTTCCGGTTTAACCCCTTTAAGCTAACCTCGTTGCGATGGCTCCACGACTAAGTCCTTCTGCTAGGACATCTGACGTGTTAATTCCACGACAGTTGGCGCCCACCGTGGGGCTATCGCACGATGGTTTAGAGTTCTTAAAGGGCAACTTTGAAGGACTCAAGGGATACGCGGTTGGCCGGATGACCAAGAGTCGTCGCGACAAGCTCTACATCGACGATGCAGGATGGGGCCCCGAGGCCGGCTCAATTGAGTATGGGTACCGGGTCCCCTTTGGCAGAATTCACGTTTTCATCGGCAAGATCGGCGAACCGGGCCCTGAGTCGGACATCTCCACCGACCTCGTTGAGGCGGCTCAGCGTGCGAGTCCTGCCCGGGTTCAGCCTGCCATGAAGCATGCGTTCATAGGATTCATCCATGGTGCGGGATCTGAACCGGTGTCCGGTGGTGAGACGGCCATCTACTCAGATGGCGAATCATCCACTGGTGAAACCGAGTCACTGTACCAATTGCAAGACGGTCGGATTGGGGGCTGTTCCGATGGCGACAGTATTCCGGACCCCTTTGAACCGCCGAACCGGGTTGCGATCCTCATGGCCGGAACACAGCCCACATTGCAATCTTCATCTACAGTAGCCATGATGTCCGGGTCAGCAGCCGCGGCAGGAGGCCCTGCGTGCCGGCCGGCTCAAGTTCTTTCCGGTTTGTTGGGTGCTTGGACGACCTTATTAACCACGGCAGTCACCCCGGAGACCCAGGATCGGCATAATGCAGAGGTTACCAAGCTGAAGGACCAGATAACACAGGCCAAGGAGGACTCGGCAACTGAGGAAGCCAGGATGACTGAAGAGTGGGTCGCCTTAGATGCTCAGTCACAGCAGATCCAGGCGTAGAATTACCGGCTTATGTTGGATCAGAACGTGTCAAAATGAAGTGCTGTGAAGGAAGTACCGGTCTCGTCTGCCACCGGTTTACGAAGGACTGAATCTCTTCAATACGCCGGGATCCGGGCCAAGTAATCCGGCAGCAGTAAACCGGACTGAGGCACCCGGGGCAGCGCCGGATCAGCCACGAGTAACGGACCCGCCTCGACGGACAGATAACCCGCCGCAATATGTATCGATGCCGCCGGGTCATTTCTCTAGCCCTTTGGATAACATGATTGTCGCGGTATCTCGCTTGGCAGCTATTCCAATGGAGGGTGATTCGCTGGCGGCGGTTGAGACGCGACGAACCAGGGATCTTCTTCAAACCGTTGTTGTGCAGCAGCAGGCTTATTCCTATAGCCGAGACAGAATACATTCAACCCCCCGTCCGAGCAAAAGTTATAGTAGGCACATGGACGAACTGGTTGTGTCAAGCAGTGCACGGCACCGTGATGCCCCTCGAGGGCCTAATCCGGCGCACAGCGGTATGAATGCTTAGGATGTGGTGAACAATGGCAGAGCACGACGAGAGGCAGAGTTAGCAACACAATTGGCAGCGCAGTATGCGAATCAACCCGCTCCGGTTCAGCCAGCGGCATCAGTTGAACATGGATTGGCTTTTAGCTCTTGGGGGGTACCGTGCCTCACCCCAGCTCTGTGTAATGTGCGGCTACCCAAGGATTTCAAGAGTCCGCGTAAAGTACCTAATTATACCGCGGATCAACCCCCCGAGGCGTGGTTGAAAGTTATGAGATGGCAATGGAGATGCTGGATGTGGATGAAGCGGCGTGTGCAAAATACTTCACCATGATGTTAGATGGAACAGCTCTTACCTGGTTAAAGAGCTTGCCCGTTAACTCGATCAGTTCATGGGATGAGTTGAAAGCCCGGTTTATAGCAAACTTCAAGGATACGTGCAAACAACCCATGTCCATTGTGGATCTGGCTGCTTGTGTCCAAGGAGAGAATGAATCAACAACTCATTGGGTGCGCCGGGTTTCAGAAATCCTGCATTCGTCGGGCCGCATCAATGCTGATACGGCAATTGTGACCTTGGAGGGTAATTGTCGGTTTAAGTCGCTGAAGATGAAGTTGGGATGGCTCAAGTGCCACTGCAATGATATGGGAACACTCATGGCAGCTCTAGTTAAGTATGTTGATTCTGATAATACCAAGGACCCCGATTCTGACGAGGAGAAACCGAAGAAGGGAAAGAAGAATGCCGGTACAAAAGGACAGCATAACCAGGCGAGCCACAGGAATAATGGTAAGCGTAAAGCGGACAATTCAGATTTTGTGGCTAACACCAATATGCAGGCAATGCGCAGCATCGTAAGGGTAAACCGCCCCCGCGCGGTGGAGGCATGAATCTGGAGCGCCTGTTAAACCAACCCTGCCCAAAGCACGGGACAAAGGAGGTTCCGACCACGCACCTCTGGAAGGATTGTTTCATCATGAGGGAATTCAAAAACTCTGATCTCTTCCGGTATGATCAGGGTCCGTCTCGCGGTTCCGGTCCAGGGTTTCACGGGCCGGGTTACGGCGGTGGCGGTTCAAACTCAGGATTTCAGAATAATCAGGGCAACCAAAACAACCAAGGTGGTCACAATCAGCAGAATAATCAGGGGAATCAGCAGCAGTCGGGTTATCAGAGCAACCCGAAGCAGTTAAATGGTGGACAGTATCATGTTTTTACCACTAGCTTGTGCAAGCGCGATCAAAAGCTCCATAAAAGGGCAGTGAATTCTGTTGAACCGGCAGTGCCACATTATCTGCGCTGGTCTGAAGAGCCTATTGTTTGGAGTCGGGAGGATCATCCGCCCCGGGTTGATAATCATGACCATCTAGCTTTGGTAGTTGCACCACAGGTTGGAGGTTATAAGTTCACCAAAGTACTCATGGATGGAGGAAGCAGTATTAATATTTTGTATTACGAAACCTTCCGGCGTATGGGGTTAATAGATAAGAATCTTAAACCGTCAAACACCATTTTTCACGGTGTGGTACCTGGTAAATCGGCTTACCCGGTCGGTAAGATAGCTCTGGAAGTAGTTTTTGGAGATGATCATGATTCAAGATCTGAGACGGTGACCTTTGAAGTGGTTAAAATCAGAAGTCTGTACCATGCCTTGTTTGGATGGCCGGTTTATGCTAAATTCATGGCTAGGCCGTGTTATGTCTATCTGCAGCTCAAGATGTCGGGTCATAAGGGGACCATCACGGTTCACGGTAGCCTCAAGATTGCTCTGGAGTGCGAGGAAGGTGATGCGGCTTATGCTGAGTCAGTTTGTGCAACGGAGGAGTTGAAGTTCTATAAGGACAATGTTGATCCGGCATACATGACTTCTCTGAAGAAGCCTACTACAGAGCATGATCCGGCTTTGAAGTTCAAATCGGCTGATGAGACTAAATTGGTCGATTTTGTTCCCGGCGATTCATCCAAGCAGTTCAGCATCAGCGTCAACTTGGATCCAAAATAGTAAAGCATGCTCATCGAGTTCATCCGTGAGTACCGGGACATCTTTGCATGGAAACCTTCTGACATGCCAGGTGTATCGAGGGAACTCGCTGAGCACACTCTTAATATTGATCCGAAGTTCAAACCGGTCAAACAGTTTCTTCGCTGCTTTAACGAAGAGAGGCGTAAGGCCATTGGTGAAGAGGTAGCCCGGATATTGGTAGTAGGGTTTATTGTGGAGGTGTTTCACCCTGAGTGGTTGGCTAATCTGGTTTTGGTACTTAAGAAAAACGGCACTTGGCATATGTGTGTGGATTACACAGATTTAAACAAAGCTTACCCAGCTGATCCCTTTGCCCTGCCCCGTATTGATCAAATCACTGATGCTACGGCAGGTGGTGAGCGTTTGAGTTTCTTGGATGGTTATTCTGGTTATC
The DNA here is from genome assembly GCF_002162155.2 of Triticum dicoccoides. Classification (NCBI taxonomy): domain Eukaryota; kingdom Viridiplantae; phylum Streptophyta; class Magnoliopsida; order Poales; family Poaceae; genus Triticum; species Triticum dicoccoides. Next base: position 312,006,974 of record NC_041381.1, on the reverse strand, counting down.
ATCAGATCAAGATGGCAGTTAAGGACCAGGAGAAGACAGCTTTCATCACTCCCTTTTGAGCCTTCTGTTATGTGTCTATGCCTTTTGGGCTCAAGAGTGCCCAGGCAACTTATCAGCGATGTGTGCAGAATTGTCTTCATACTCAGATTGGACGCAATGTTCATGCTTATGTGGATGATATTGTGGTAAAATCCAGGAAAAAGGAGACATTGATAGATGACCTCAAGGAGACCTTTGACAATCTTCGGGTTTATAAGATGATGCTCAATCCGGACAAGTGCGTCTTCGGTGTTCCGGCAGGCAAGCTCTTAGGTTTTCTGGTATCTAATAGGGGTATTGAGGCTAATCCGGAAAAGATTAAAGCTATTACGTCTCTCGCTAAACCGGCGTGTATCAATGATGTTCAACGTTTGGCGGGTCATATTGCGGCTTTGATCCGGTTTATCAGCAGGTTGGGAGAGAAGGCGAGCCCTCTATATCAGATGTTGAAGAAGATAGACAATTTTGTCTGCAATGATGCTGCTGATGCGGAGTTTGAGGACTTAAAGAAGCAGTTGGCTGAACCGCATGTTCTTGTTGCTCCAGTTGATAAGGAGCCATTGTTGTTATATGTGGCTGCTAATGCCCGGGCTATCAGCGTAGCTATTGTGGTGGAGCGCAAGGAGGCTGGGAAGGAATACCCGGTTCAAAGGCCGGTTTATTATATCAGGGAAGTGCTCATTGAGTCAAAGCAAAGATATCCGCATTGGCAGAAGCTGGTGTATGGGGTTTTCATGGCAAGTTGGAAGCTTAAATAGTACTTTCAAGGCCATCCCATCACAGTGGTCAGTTCCGCTCCTTTGGGGGATATAATCTAGAACAGGGAGTGTCGGTGTCAAAACCGGCGGATCTCGGGTAGGGGGTCCCGAACTGTGCGTCTAGGCGGATGGTAACAGGAGACAAGGGACACGATGTTTTTACCCAGGTTCGGGCCCTCTCGATGGAGGTAAAACCCTACTCCTGCTTGATTGATATTGATGATATGGGTAGTACATGAGTGGATCTACCACGAGATGAAGGAGGCTAAACCCTAGAAGCTAGCCTATGGTATGATTGTTGTAATGGTTGTTGTGTCCTACGGACTAAAGCCTTCCGGTTTATATAGACACCGGAGAGGGCTAGGGTTACACAGAGTCGGTTACAATGGTAGGAGATCTACATATCCGTATCGCCAAGCTTGCCTTCCACGCCAAGGAAAGTCCCATCCGGACACGGGACGGAGTCTTCAATCTTGTATCTTCGTAGTCTTGGAGTCCGGCGGACGATGATAGTCCGGCTGTCCGGACACCCCCTAGTCCAGGACTCCCTCAGTAGCCCCTGAACCTGGCTTGAATGACGATGTGTCCGGCGCGCATAATGTTCGGCATTGCAAGGCGGGTTCCTCCTCCAAATAATCCATAGAAGATTGTGAACACCAGGATAGTGTCCGGCTCTACAAAATAATTTCCACATTCGACCGTAGAGAGAATATCATGTACACAGGTTCGATCTGCTGACGTATCTTGCAGCGTGACGTCACGCCACTACCAAGCCTTTACTTGAATCGTTTTTTATTACCCCACCTCAGCGCGTTTAGCAAAGCGGTTTCCTTGGCACGTCCTGTCGAAGCAGAGATCGTGTTCCCCTTATTCCGGGATTCTCATCAATACGGACGTGGGTAACCCAACCGCGCCCGCCGGCACGCCCCCTCTATCGAAGGCGAGTCCCGAACGGTCACGGAGACGGCTCTTGGTATTCTCCCTCTTTATAATAGGACCAAGGCTCGTTTCTTTTCTCCAATCCTCCATCGAATCTTCTCCTCGCTCCAAGTTCCAACACCCAGAGCCCCAGATTCGTGTGCTTCGGACCGGGCGTGTCCGGAATTGACCGAGGATGCCGGCCTAAGCTGCAATCGCCCGGATACTCAAGTAAGTAGCCCAGTGTTCGGACGTACCATTTGTTTGCTTTTCTACCATTCGCCTTTTAACCCGTTATCCTGCAATAGGAGTGGATAGCGGAGGCAAAGCTGATACGGTGTCCGGCCCCCCTCCCAGAGACCGCGCCGGATCCCGTGCTGGTCAGGATGTTGGAGGTTGCGCCTTCAGAAGAAGGCGAAGGGGAAAATAGAGGAGCTACCGCCTCGCCCAAGGGGGCGCTTGAAGAAGGGGGGATCGAGAATCCCTCCCTCCAGGGGGAGAAGAGGACCGCCTCCGAAGGCCCGGAGGCCAAAGCCCCTAAGCGGGGGGAAGAAATCTTCACCAGAGGGTCCTGCATCCGGGGAGGTCTCGGCCGCACAGTCTTCTCTAAAGAATCAGCCCTCCAGCGAGCCGTGAGTAAAAAGGGGGAGTTTATTAATAAGAAACATCCCTATTTGTGCTTCTGAGGATAACCAAAAATTTTACCTTGTAGTTTGGATCTGCGACCTTCTCAGATGAGCTCGTCTTCGGGGGATCTTCGTCCGGAGATGATGGAGAGCGAGACGCCTCCGTCTGCTGCGCCGTCAGATAGGGCGGACGAGCCTGAAGTGTCGTCACGGAGGGTATCCCCAAGCCCGGCAGAGCCGAAGAGTTTGGCGCCGACTAGTGTTCGGCCGGGGGAGCTGAAGGATCTGCTTGAGAGGGCGTCCATCTCAGAAGATCACCGTGCGCTGATGAGTACGGTGATTAGAAGGATTTCGTCCGCCGAAAGCGGATTGCATAATGCCGTCAGGAGTTTGCTAGCGGGGTTTGAGGTATGTAAAAATGACACCCCTTTTTGACAGTTTTACACATAAAGTGCGCCCTGTATAGATAGTAGCCCCTGAGGCTCGGTAGGTTGTCGAAAGCGACAGCGTGCCGAGGATCAAAATCACAGGTATTGAGTGTCGCCTTTCCTATGCAGGTGGCGGATAGTCCGGGGGCTAGCCGGACTGATGGAGTTGCTGAATTAATGCAGCAACTCGATGTTGCGGATGTGGACATCGCGCTAGTCAACGAGCGACTTGACGAGTCGCAAGGTAAATTGTGTCTCCGCAGTCACCTATTAAGGGAGCAAAAGCCCACCTCTTACAATATTTATGCTTGACGCAGATGGTGCTGCTGCTGTGGAGAGCCTTCGGGCAGAACTTGCTCAAGCAAAGGAGCAAGCCAGAAGGAGTGATGCGGCTGCCTCGAGGGCGGCCGAGGAGTTAGAAGCCGAAAGGGCTGCACACTGCCAAAGCAGGGAAGAGATGGCCGAATTGGCTGTTAAATTGAAGGATGCTACCGACCGCAATGAGGCTCTTAAAAAGGAGCGCCTAACGGAGCGAGAAGACCTGGGGAAGGCCACCGCCGAAGCCAAGGATGCCCGTTCTGCAATGCGGGCTATAAAGGAGGAGCTGCGTCAGGCCGGAGACATTGTGGCTGGCAAGCCTTTTCTGCTACGCCGCAGGTTTACGGATCCAAAGTATGCCCAGCTTGGCCAGCTGTTGGGTCCGGAGGATCCATATATGGACTTAGCGGTGAGTGCGGCGGACGCCGTTGTGCACTTCAGAAGTCAGAAGGATCACAAGACGAAAGAGCTATTTTGGTCTCAATTCCATAGTCCGGATCGTTCACTTCCGCTGACCGATCGGTTGGATGGATGGGCTGAGCTGAATAGGTTGTCCGGGCTTGCCATGACGGATATCGTGACTCATGTCTGGCCGGAGAGGCCCAAGCCGACGAGCTATTTTGGCGTATTGCAGCAATTTCTTGGGGCGGTGCCGCATATCAAGGCGATAAAGCGGTCGGCCTGCATAGAGGGTGCGCGGATGGCCCTTGCCCGTGTGAAGACACATTGGACAGAGATGGATGCCACCGCTGTTGCAACCCAAGGTTCGGACGAAAGCCGGTTGCCCGCCGAGCACTATTTTGGGGAGGTTATGCGTGGTGCCCGTGTAATAGAGTCGCAATGCTCGAAAAATGTCACGTTCGAATGAACGTTTTATTTTGTAAAACAATGGTTATGATGTAATCGCTTTTTATACTTGTGCGCTCAAGTATTGGAGTATCTCCGATGCGGCCATTTATGTATACGTGTGTATAACCTGAAAGATGGCAGTCGTCGGCTTCAGCCCCCACGCACAAGGTGAGGGGGTGTTCGCAAAAAATAGCGCATTTTCACACTTAATCCGACGTCTCGGTCCTGTTAAGGAGGTGGTAGCGTAGCAAACGAGGCAACCGGACTATGATGCTTTATCACTTTCACTTAGCCATTGGAGTTCGAGGGTGGGACTACGATATAGCTCCTGGGAGCACCGCGCTCTCCGAATTTGGGGCGCGTGTGTGCCTGACCGGGAAACGGTCCTTCGTTAAAGCGGAGGAATTCTAAACATTCCGGTGGTCGATCGAGTGGTTGACCAGTCTCTCGCTGTATCATGAAAGTCAGTTTTCGGCTTTCTCTATTGAGGTGCTCGCCCAGCCGAACCGGGGCACAATCGCAGTAGTTCTCCTGGTGTCGCGTTAGCCGATGATACGGAACGTAAGGCAGCAAAACACAGGAGCCGGGCAAACCCAACATTTGACCAAAGACATGATTCGGAGCTGATGCATATAAGGCCTGACTCGAGACGCCGAACACTCCCTAAGGTGTTCGGTCTTTATAATAATGGGCAGAACAATGCCCTAAGCCCCTAGTGTCTAGGGACGGGCGAGGTCCTCTGACGCGGCCGATGCCAAAACGTCAGTCTCCACTCTGGTTATAATGAAAAACCGGGGGATTATAGCAACAAGAGACAGTAAAAAGGGTTTACGCAGGGTCTTAATCTGAAAAGAATCCTTGCAACAGGTCCCTACTGCACGTCTGCGCCTGTGTCTCCGTTGTGCCATTATCCTGGACGGGTATGCACGTTGTTCATCTGTAAAAAGAGAGGAACTTAGTTTGAAAGGAAATCGTTCGAAAAAGTGCATGAAAAATATTAGTAAATGAATAAAGCGGAGTCTATATTAGCTCATTATTGCTTATACGCACAGCCCCTTGTGAAGGGATGTGCGGTAGGGAGCCCCTAGCTTATTTATGCCAGACTCGACTAACCGTGTCCGGGGTCTTTGAATGACCCTCTTAATGAAATGATGCCACGTGGACCAGGCATTTTAAGTGTGAGAGACGCGTAATGTGGTATGGCGTTAAAGCGGACAAAAGCTTCACGTCCCAATAGTGCTTGATAGCTACTTTTGAATGGGGCGACATGAAAGATTAGTTTTTCACGTCGGAAGTTGTTCGGTGACCCGAACACAACTTCTAGTAATGAGGAGCCTGTGCACTTGGCGTAAGGGCCTGGCGTCACTCCTTTAAAGGAAGTGCGGCTTTGTCGAATTTTAGTAAGGTCCATCCCCAACTTGCGGATTGTGTTCGGATATAGCAGGTTTAAATCGCCGCAGTCGTCCATCAGGACTTGTGTAAATTGTAGTCCGTCGATTATAGGATCCAATATCAGAGCAGTCCATCCTGCATTTCGAACACTTCTAGAATAAAAGGTGATTGGTTTGGACATCCAATCTCGAGGTTCCGCTGGGGTGGGCCGTGCGAGACCCGTCTTAGCGGGTGCCGCATTGTTTTTCCGTATTATCACATGAAGTGAATTTACTGCTTTGACTTCTTGTGGGAAAGTCTTTTGTTTTCCGGTGCCCTGCTGGTGGGGTTCGTCGTCTTTGCTTGGTGCATCGAGCCCCTTGTGTTCGGCGTTGAGTCGGCCGGACTGTTTGAAAACCCAACAATCTCGGTGGGTGTGGTTTGCAGGCCTTCCGGAGGTATTGTGGATTTGACATATCCGGTCCAAAATTTTGTTTAAGTTGGATAGCTCGTCACTGTTGTCCTTAAGAGGTAGTGTTTTGTTGTTTGGCCGCGAGCTTTTGAATCCGGCGTTGACCACCGTGTTCTTTGGGCTTTTCTCTTTATTCCGGCACTGATCTTTTCTGCGCCGTGATTTTCCGTTTCCATCTCTGATCTCGGATGTACTTGGGTCGCTGGTGTTGCATCTTGCTAGCCAGCTGTCCTCCCCTGCGCAAAAGCGGGTCATGAGGCTTGTCAGCGCGGACATTGTCCTTGGCTTCTCTTGGCCGGGGTGTCTGGCGAGCCATTCGTCTCGAACATTGTGTTTCAAAGCTGCTAAGGCTTCGGCGTCCGAACAGTCGACTATTTGGTTCTTTTTAGTAAGGAACCTGTTCTAGAATTTGCATGTTGACTCTCCGGGCTGTTGAGTTATATGACTTAGATCGTCTGCATCCGGAGGTCGGACATAAGTCCCTTGAAAATTTGCTCTAAACGCGTCCTCAAGCTCTTCCCAACTTCCAACAGTGTTTTCTGGGAGGCTTTTGAGCCAATGACGGGCTGGCCCTTTGAGCTTGAGGGGTAGATATTTTATGGCGTGGAGATCATCTCCTCTAGCCATGTGTATGTGTAGTATATAATCCTCTATCCAGACTCCAGGGTCTGTTGTTCCGTCGTAAGCCTCTATGTTTATGGGTTTAAACCCTGCTGGGAATTCATGATCCAGCACCTCATTGGTGAAACATAGTGGGTGTGCGGCGCCCCTGTATTTGGGTATACCGTTGTCTTCGGACGCTTGGCGTGTTGTGTTGCTTCCTGGGGCCCTCTTTTTTGGCCCGTAAATGGACCTGGCTGGGCCATCTGTTTTCCCAGGAGCATGAGTCGGCTTGTGTGCGCGCCGCTTGTAGTTTTTGGCCTATCATCTGGTCATCTATCCGGCCAGGCGGCCTCTTTGTTTTTTGACTGCGGGGGCTCTATGGCTTCCTCGTCAAATTCTGGCAGCAGCTTGCGCTTCGGGTAGCTCTTTGATTGGTGGCCATTGCCATATTTGTCTGCGGTTTTGACCACTTTGCTCCACCTCATTCTGAGTATGTCTTCCGCTGTTTTGAGCTTCCGTTTTTGCTTCTTCAGACTTCTTGCAGTGGTGATGAGTCTTTTGCGAAGGCTCTTATTCTCCGGTGGTGTGTCCGGCGTGAGGTCATCTGGACTGTTGGTTTCGCCGGGCATTGATTGATTGTCCGATTCGTCCTGTTCGGATGGTTGCTTGGCTGCATGTTCGTCGTCCACCGGTTTGCCCTGCTCTATTGCTGGGTCATTAGGAGCGCTGTTGTTGTCGAGGCGGGACTTAGGGCGGCGTCTGCGTCGCCGTTTTGGTTGTTTATCGGCGGGATTATCCTTTGCCATGCCCCGTTGGTCCTTGTTGTCACTTCCTTTTGGGGTATCCACCATATATATATCATGGGTTGGGGTGGCCTTCCAGTGCTCTGTGAGCGCTGGTTCTCGATCGTCTCTAGCACCGTCGTTCATACCGTCGATGTCTTCGGAGTAGTAGTCTAGCATGTCGGTTAGATCGTCGACAGTGGCTACCAAGTGGGTGGTGGGCAGGCTTTGAATTTCTTCGTTGTCCGCATCCCAACCATCCTGGCCGTAATCTGGCCAGGGCTCTCCGGATAGCGAGATATGCTTTAGCGAATTTAAGATGTCGCCAAAGGGTGAGTGGTGAAAGATGTCAGCAACGGTGAACTCCATGATCGGCGCCCAATCGGATTCGATTGGCAGGGGCGCAGGAGGTTCGGAGTCCGGCAGGGAGTCCGGCACCTCGGAGTCAAGGGCTTTATAGGGGACAAGGCCAGTGCTCGGCTCCATCGCCGTGGAGGTTGCAGCTCCCGAGGAGGTGTCCAGCCACCCGTCCTCGAGCTGCGCGATCGGCTCCAGACTATGGGTCGGAGCGGATTCGTGTGCGGCCTCCAAGGCGCTGTCCGGCGGCAGTGTTAGATCATGCCCATCGTGACAGTGTGGCACGCACGGCTGTGGCTCGGATCCGTCGAAGATCAGGTCTCCGCGGATATCCTCCGTGAAGTTTAGGCTTCCAAATCTGACCTGACGGCCAAGGGCGTAGCTTTAGATCTGCTCCAGATGGCCAAGTGAATTGGCCCGTAGTGCGAAGCCGCCGAATACGAAGATCTGTCCGGGGAGAAAAGTCTCACCCTGGACGGCGTTGTTGTTGATTGAAGAAGCCATCGAGCCTATCGGTGACGACACAGAGGAACTCTTAATGAAAGCACCAATGTCGGTCTCAAAACCGGCGGATCTTGGGTAGGGGGTCCCGAACTATGCGTCTAGGCGGATGGTAACAGGAGACAAGGGACACGATGTTTTTACCCAGGTTCGGGCCCTCTCGATGGAGGTAAAACCCTACTCCTGCTTGATTGATATTGATGATATGGGTAGCACAAGAGTGGATCTACCATGAGATCAAGGAGGCTAAATCCTAGAAGCTAGCCTATGGTATGATTGTTGTAATGGTTGTTGTGTCCTACGGACTAAAGCCTTCCGGTTTATATAGACACCGGAGAGGGCTAGGGTTACACAGAGTCGGTTACAATGGTAGGAGATCTACATATCCGTATCGCCAAGCTTGCCTTCCACACCAAGGAAAGTCCCATCCGGACACGGGACGGAGTCTTCAATCTTGTATCTTCGTAGTCTTGGAGTCCGGCGGACGATGATAGTCCGGCTGTCCGGACACCCCCTAGTCCAGGACTCCCTCAGGGAGGCAACTGGCCGGGTTGCTAAGTGGGCTATTGAGCTTGGACCGCACGGATTGAAATATATGCCTCGAACAGCTATCAAGTCCCAGGCCTTGGTGGATTTCATCAATGATTGGACAGAGTTGCAGGCACCGGAAGACAAACCGGACAAAATATACTGGACTATCCACTTCGATGGGTCCCGACAATTGGAGGGCTCGGGGGCTGGAGTTGTCCTAATTCCCCTCGAGGTGATAAAATTCGTTATGTTCTTCGCTTAATGTTTCCTTGTACTAACAATGCAGCTGAGTACGAGGCCTTACTCCATGATCTTCGAGTGGCCAACAAAATGAACTTAAGCCGGGTACGATGCTTTGGAGACTCGGATCTGGTGGCCCAGCAAGTTTCAGGTACTTGGGATTCTAAGGATCCACTCATGGCGGCTTACCGACGAGAGGTGGATATTGTTGCTGGTCACTTCAAAGGTTATCAAGTGGAGCACATTGATCGGCGCAAAAATGAGGCAGCCGATGCTTTAAGCCAGCTGGGATCTCAGCATAAACCGGTGCCGCCCAATACCTTTCTGGATATCTTGTGCAACCCGTCAGTTCAGTTGCCTATAGAGGAGGACCTCGTTATTCCTGATCCGGAGGCACGATTGGTGGCCACTTTACACATTATTCCGGATTGGACGGTTCCATATTTGGCATATATGAACCGGGGCGAGTTGCCAGAAGATGCAGTTTTGGCCAGGCAGATAATCCGGCGATCCAATTCCATGGTTATTCACAACGGCGAGTTACACCATTGCAGTGTCTCCGTGTGTTCCAGCGCTGTGTTTCTCCTGAAGAAGGTCGGAGATTCTACGTGAGATCCACGAAGGAGACTGTGGTCATCACGCCGGTTCAAAATCCTTGGTTTCTAAAGCTTATCGTCATGGCTTCTATTGGCTGAAGACTCATGCTGATGTTGAGGACTTGGTGAGGCGGTGCTAGTGTTGTCAGAAATTCTCATGACGAACTCATGTTCCGGCTCAGGAGCTACGAATGATTCCAATCACTTGGCCGTTTGCTACTTGGGGGCTTGATATGGTAGGGCCTTTCAAACGATCCAAAGACAAGAAGACCCACTTGTTGGTGGCGGTTGACAAGTTTACTAAATGGGTTGAAGCGGAGCCAGTAAGAAAGTGTGACGCAGCCACGGTGGTTCAATTCATCAAGAAGGTGATCTTCCGCTTTGGTTTTCCACACTACATCATCACAGATAATGGCACAAACCTCTCCAAAGGCGAGATGGAGGACTTTTGTCAACGAGAGCACATCCGGCTTGATGTGTTGTCCGTGGCTCACCCCCAGTCTAATGGTCAAGCTAAGAGAGCTAATCAGGAAATCTTGAAGGGTATCAAGCCCCGGCTTATGGTTCCTTTGAAGAGGACGCCGGGTTGTTGGGTGGAGGAATTACCATCTGTGTTATGGAGCATAAACACCACCCCAAATCGATCTACGGGTTATACACCTTTTTCATGGTTTACGGGGCAGAGGCGGTACTCCCAAGTGATATTCATCACGACTCGCCCCGGGTTGCCAATTATGTTGAAGCGGACAATGAGCAAGCACGTCAAGAAGCACTAGACCTGTTAGATGAAAAACGGGACATGGCGTTGGCTCTTTCTGTGGTTTATCAGCAAGACCTACGGCGTTATCACAGCCGTCGGGTTAAAACAAGAACCTTTCAAGAAGGTGACTTAGTGCTCCGGCTCATCCAGGATCAGACTGATATGCACAAGTTATCCCCACCTTGGGAAGGGCCCTTTGTGGTCAGGAAGAATCTGCACAATGGATTATACTACCTAATCGATGTTCGAGAGCACAAAGACTCAAGCAAATCGGAGGAGGAGATCCGTCGGCCGTGGAATATCGCTCATCTACGGCCTTACTACACCTGAGCCATAGGCTCTCATTATGTACATATTTTGACAATGTATATATTATGATCAATATAATAAACTGGCATCCTTGCTACAAGCAGGGCCTCTGCTGTTCTTCCAATATTTCTTGGTTACAAGGGGGCTTCTGCTTATAAAGTGATGTCCTGTTTGTCCATTAAACCGGCTATCATGCCACAACAAAGCTTGGGAGCTTCACACCCAAGGGGCCAAAGAGAGTATTGTCGCTAAAGCACAACTGCACCCATTGAGCACGGCTCACAAAGTTACTTGGGGGCTCTTTGTGCAAAGCAACAAAGAGTTTGAAAGGACCCTTGTAATTGGCTATCAAGCCACGGCTTGGAAGCCTGGTGTATTCACCTAAAACCTCGGGTTAACTTGCCTTCATCAAGTAAGCCACTCCTGTCCAGGTAATCCTGGTATGACCTACCGAATGTTTAACAAGTCAATCGTATTCAGACCCTGAACTTGTCAAAGTTAAAACGACGATAGGTTAATTGGAGGCCATCTTGAAAGGCTTTGTCAAATGGTTTAACTCAGCGGCCTGGCAGCCCATGAAAAGCCTCGAATTTGGGCCTGGCAGCCCTTGAAAAGCCTTGACTACAAGTTTTTATCTGATTTTGTTTTTGCAAAGTTTTATCTCTTTTGATAAGGTTGTAAGTTAAACTGGTGTCTATTGACCCGGCCTGACAATAAGTCAGTACATCAACCCTGTGTTTATTAACCCGGCGTAGCTTTCAACTATCAGTTTTTAGCACATCATCAATTATGAACCGGTGTTTCTTCACCTGGTCTGCATCGACTATAAGTCGTCAGGATAATCATCCGGTGTTTATCGTGATCTGGCATGGTTTATTATGCACCAGTACAACATGGTGGGAGTTATCAATACTCAAGATTTGGGTTATCACCCTTACTATGTAAGTTGGTAAACCAACGATGTGATTCAATATCACAGGTATGATATATTTCATATTTCATTACTTTATAGCCTTGGTTATAAAAACTCTGGTTCTATATTGGGTATCATAACCCGTCCGGCGGTAAACCCCCAGGGCACATTTAAGTTTCTCAAATGCAGAAGGCAGGATTTTATGAAAGTACTCAAGCATATGAGCAAGCATAGCAACAATCATGACGGATTACACAGTGTTATGAAGCACTACACGATGGCAGAAGATCAAAGTATTTCAACTAGCCTATTACAAGGCGCTTTGATGCCCAAAAAAATAATTGTTTTGCACAAGATATAGTCTGTGAAGCTAAAGCCGACTGCTGGACTATGATTCGTCACCAGGCTGACGAGAAGTTGATGGATCATCTTGCGCCGGTTCAACCTCCTCCTCCCCACCCAGTGGCTGGAAGTCAATGGTGGCCCAATCAATCCGTGTTAAAGCTTGGAAGACAGCTTCGTCACTTATAAGATTGGACGGTTCAACGGCAGGGGCATAAGTATGCTTATGGATTGGCGGGATAAGATTATGCGCTTCTTTCACAGCTGCATCAACCGGTTTGTTGTCCGTATCATAGCTAGACCGATGGATAGACAAGTCAACTTCTTTGGCCAATTGGCTTGCCAGTGGGCGCATTTCCTTTGTCAAGGCTTTGAGGGCTTCATTGTCAAATTCTGACCCGTCTTCTTGTTGACCAGGATAGCCCTTTGCGATATCTGCCGGATCAAGATCAGCAATCCAAGCTTTGGCCCGAGTCAGTGCTGTTAAAGCGCCAGCCCTTGCAGCAGATCGCTTTACCTCTTCTATCTGAGCAGGGGTCATAGATAATTTGGCCAACGTATCCTTGATCAAGGTTGGTGCTGGTTTATTGTATGAGGCCGCACAGATGACTCGTTGAGCACCGATATATAGTTGTTCTATCAACGTATAGGCTGCTTTCAACTTCATCCGCATATTCGAGCCCAGATGAGCAACACGACTACCTGCAACGGTTTAAGAATTTGCTGTTAAACCGGCAACTTCAAAGATGCTTAAGAAAGGTTCTTACAAATAGTACTTACCAAATGTTGCAGAAGTCATAGCATTGACTTGACACTTCAACCCAGTTAGCTCTTCCGCCACCGGTTTAAGAGCCGCCTCCGCATCTTCAGCCCGCTTTAACAGAGTGGTTTTCTTGTTTAACCAGTCTGCCCGCTCGCTTTTGAAACCATCCTTTAATTGCTCCATGGCAGTTAAAGCGCCCTTCAGTTCATCTTTGGCCTTGGAGGTTTCTGCTTGCTAGGACTTGATATTTTCTTGAAGATCGGCGATTTGGGAATCTTTGTTGCTCAAGTCAGCCTGCAAAAGACAGATGATGAAGATGTTAATATTTTTCTCAAAGTCCCAAGCACATAACAAGTTATACACTTGGCACTTGGGGGCTAATGTGGATTGCTTCTTTTTTTACTGTTATTTGAAGTCCCAAGGATCAATACAAGTATTAATCTTGGCACTTGGGGGCTAATGTGTAATTGATCAGAAAAATCAAAGGTGAAGGAATTCAACAAGGACAAGTTTTGAACAGAAAGTCCCGGTTCATCTTGAAGAGGTAAACCGGCCCTTGGGGGCTACACAGTTGAAGTCTTTTTTATCCAAAGTCCCGGTTCATCTTGAAGAGATAAACCGGCCCTTGGAGGCTACAATGGAGCTGATACAAAGTGCAAAGAAAACTTGATAAAATATTTGAGTAAGAAGTTACCACGTAGTGCTCCTTCATCAAATTGACTAAACCGACCTCGTAATCACGACTTGTATACAGGCGATTTAGATATCCAGAGTGAAGTTCCTGAGCATTGAGATGAGCACAGCTTGACAAATCAGTCTTCCATTTGCCTTTCTCTACAGCAGCAGATTCCACTTTTGCATTGTGCTTTGACAAAGCGACATGGTTGCCAGGAGAAGTGTGGCCAATCGGTAATCACTACATCATCAGTCCTGCCATCAACAATCTCATCTGCGTTGGCCGGGTTGGTAGCGGCTCTTGTTGGGCTTGGAGGATTAGCAGCTGGACTTGGTGGATTGGTAGCTGGGCTTGGCGGGTCAGCCTGAGGACTAGGCGGATTAACTTCTGGCGGATCAACATAAGTGTCCTGACCTTGTGGCACAGGATCATCCATGGCAATGTCAGCGTCTCCATCAGCACCTTCTGAGGTCCTCCCCGGTTCAAACTCCTCAGTAGGAGCATTCAGTTTTGCTTTTTTACTGAGTCGGGCCTTGGCGCTGCAAAATAGCAATCAGAGGTTAATATGATAAACCGCTGCAAGAAAGCAAGGCTAAAGTTATTATACTTACCCAAGGACGGTCTTGAGGGGAGGCATTTGTGTGGTTGATGAGTCACCAGAGGATGAATTGGAAGTTACCTGATAATTCGAGTCAGACAAATTAAGAGGGTATCGGAAGTAACCCGCCAAGGGATAAGATTTGTTAGAATTACAAGAGACCTTTGCACGGCGCTTCCGGATTGGGGTGTCTGGTAAACCGGAGGAAGTGACTTGCTGGCCACTGTGCCGGGTTGTGTGACGAGCTTCAGGGTGCTGTGTCTTCAAAGAAAATTGTGGATCCAAATGAGTGAGAGGATGTGAACGTTTCACTTTCCGGACTGCACGACAAAGTTTTCGTACTGGCACAAGATCGGAATTGGAGGAAAGGGAGATTACCTCTACGTGGTCAGCACGGCTGGCTTCCGCATCATCCTGATAATGGTCGTTGTCAATAAGATGTATGAAAAATGAACCAAGGGAGTCAAGTTCTACCTCTGGTTCCGAGTCATCAACATCTTTGGTTGGATCAGAAGACTCGGCGGTTTTCTTCTTTCTTGGCCTCTTTGTGGCCTTGCTCTTGGCACGAGGAGCTCTCACCGGTTTGTCTTGTGGTTTTGCCGGTTTGTCTTGAGTTTTCCTCTTCCAGAATGGATCTTTGGCCTGTAAGAATAAACAAAAGGACTATCACAAAAATGTTAAAGGGGAGACGGATTAGAAAGCATAAAGATAAATTCTTACAGCTGGCGGTTTGTTGGAGGCATAAAAGGGGTGCAACCCAATCTTGCTGCACTCAGCTATCGGTTCATCTAGCATCTTTTTGACAGACTCAGTGATTTCATCATCATTCATCTGTATTTCAGTGTGCCGTTGAGGATCTTTGACATCCCCATTATATTCATGCCTTAATCTAGTGCGGCGGCTTAAGGGCGGGATACCCCATGAAACCCAGCAACGGACAAGATCAATGCCGGTTAAACCGTTTGCTAGAAGAGCCCGGAGCTTAGCAAGTTGTGGTGCATATGTTTGTCGCTCTCTGGCAGTAAGCCGCTGAGGCAGTGGATGTCCATTGCTGAGTCGGTAAGCACGATAACCAGGCAGAGGATTTTCATCAGCAGGAGCGGTGTTCCGATAGTAGAACCATCTTTGATTCCAATCCTTGGGGTGGCTGTGATGTTTGGCATGAGGAAAATCGACTTCTTTCCTTTTTTGAATCGACACTCCGCCAAGTTCAGTATTGGGGCCGTCAGAAAACTCAGTACGGCGGTTCAAGTGGAAGAAGTCCCTGAATAGTTCAACAGTCGGTTCTTCTTGCAGATAAACTTCACACAACACTTGGAAATTGCAAATATTGGACACAGAGTTCGGTCCAATGTCTTGAGGATGGAGTTGGAAGTTGGCAAGTACATCATGGAAATTTTTTGATTCGGGAGGGCTAAACCCTCGGTCCAGATGCTGCATAAACACAACCACTTCTCCATCTTGAGGTTCAGGAGGGTTTTCAGTACCAGGGACTCTCCAATGGATGACCTCATTTGCTAAAGCGCCAGTTACAACATACCCAGTAAGTTGCTCTTCTGTGATCTGGGAGGGAACCCAATTGCAAGAAGAGAATTGTTTGGCCATTGTTGATGACAAAACTGTAAAGGAAGTTTAAACGCTGGTTCAAGGTTCAAGATTGATATGCATAAACCAGTCTCAAACAGGGGAATTTAATCAAAGCATGTGTGCACATTAAACCGGATTTGGATGTTCAAGAAAAGGCGGCGGTTTACGTGAGGGCTAATGGTACCTGGCGGATTGTCATTTTCTATAGGTTAAACCGCCTACAGTGGTATGGACGAAAACATATCTGAAAATCGCCAAGTGCTACACAAACAGGTTTTACAAGCTAAGGATTATCATTATGGATCTAACACAGTTCGGCAAAAGAAAAAATATCAAAGCCCTAAAATGGCGACAGCAGAACGGAAAGGATCCAGATGGGATCTGTTCGTAGTCGAAAGGATACTATGGTGAGGCGAAATAAACTACAGCTTCGGACGCAAAGGGAAGATGTCATGTTTATCTAGATCCGATGAGACAGTAAGGACGAAATAACGAACGCGGACGAACACTGATGAACATGGATGAACACCGAAACCCTAATGCAGATCTAGGGTTGAGGGAAGGAGGCTTACCGGATTCACAGGAGTGGCAGAGAAGAGCCGCGGATCTCTGGTACGTTTAGGTTGATGCAGCGGCCAGGGATGATGCAGCGCTTGAAGGTCGAGAACGGCGGCGGAGCTTTCAGGCTTGAGCGTCGAGAGGAGGAAGAAGAACCGCCAAACGGGAAAAGGGAAAGACCCCTGGGCCTATTTATAAGGCGAATGGATAAGCAGGCAAGTGCGGGGATCGAGGAGCTCAAAGCGGAAAATGGGGCACAACTGTTGCCTCAATCTTCGGAAATTAGGTATTTGTGAGTTTTTTTACGCAGATGACGTCATGACGATTTACTGCAATTTTAGAAGATGACGTCATGGCGTTTACCAAGCTCACATGGAGAAAATGTGGCGGTTTACAAGGATCATAAGAAGATGTTCAGGGAATTTTTCTAAGTATTGGAGATTGACATGAACAGGTTCAAATCAATCTGGGGCCTAATGTTGGAGATATAACTACTAAGTGTAAACCGCCTAGGAGGGGCCGGTTTACGCTCATCTATATTTGTGGTCATCACGCCAGTTCAAAATCCTTGGTTGCTAAAGCTTTTCGTCACGGTTTCTATTGGTTGACAGCTCATGCTGATGCTGAGGACTTGGTCAGACGGTGCAACAGTTGTCAAAAATTCTCAAGACGAGCTCATGTGCCGGCTCAGGAGCTACGGATGATTCCTATCACCTGGCCGTTTGCCACTTGGGGGCTTGACATGGTAGGGCCTTTTAAGCGATCAAAGGATAAGAAGACCCACCTGTTGGTGGCGGTTGACAAGTTCACTAAATGGGTTGAAGCGGAGCTAGTAAGCAAGTGTGACGCAGCCACGGCGGTTCAATTCACTAAAAAGGTGATCTTCCGTTTCAGTTTTCCACACAACATTATCACGGATAATGGCACGAACCTCTCTAAAGGCGAGATGGAGTATTTTTGTCAACGAGAGCACATCCAGCTTGATGTAGCGTCTGTGGCTCATCCCCAATCCAATGGTCAAGCTGAGCGAGCTAATCAGGAAATTCTAAAGGGTATCAAGCCCCGTCTTATGGTCCCCTTGAAGCGGACACCAGGTTGCTGGGTGGAAGAACTACCATCTGTGTTATGGAGCATAAACACCACCCCAAACCGATCTACAGGTTATACGCCCTTCTTCATGGTTTACGGAGCAGAGGCGGTACTCCCCAGTGATATTCGTCATGACTCGCCTCGGGTTGCCAATTATGTTGAAGCAGACAATGAGCAAGCATGTCAAGAAGCACTGGACCTGTTAGATGAGAAGTGGGATCTGGCTTTGGCTCGTTCGGCGGTTTACCAGCAAGACCTGCAGCGTTATCACAGCCGCCGGGTTAAAAAAAGAACCTTTCAAGAAGGCGATTTAGTTCTCCGGCTCATCTAGGATCAGACTGACATGCACAAGTTATCCCCACCTTGGGAAGGGCCCTTTGTGGTCAGCAAGAATCTGCACAACGGATCATACTACCTCATTGACGTTCGAGAAGACTCACGCACTTCTGAAGAGGAGAACCACCGGCCGTGGAACATAGCTCTCCTTCGGTCGTACTACACTTGAGTTATAGGCTCTTCTTATGTACATATTATGACAATGTATATATTATGATCAATATAATAAACCGGCATCCTTGCTACAAGCAGGGCCTCTGCCGTTCTTCCAATGTTTCTTGGTTACAAGGGGGCTTCTGCTTCCAGAGCGATGACTTGTTTTGTCCATTAAACCGGCTATTGTGCCATCATACAGCTTGGGAGCTTCACACCCAAGGGGCCAAAGAGAGATCTGTTGCTATAAGCATGACTCAAACATAGGCACCCATTGAGCACAGCTCACAAAGTTACTTGGGGGCTCATTGTGTAAAGTAACAAAGAGTTTGAAAGGACCCTTGTAACCGGGTATCGACCCACGGCTTGGAAGCCTGGTGTATTCACCTAAAACCCCGGGTTAACCTGCCTTCATCAAGTAAGCCACTCCTATCCAGGTAATCCTGGCATGACCCACCGAACGTTTGATAGTTACTCTCATTGAGACCCTGAACGTGTCAAAGTTAAAACGACGATTCGTTAGTTGGAGGCCCATCTTAAAAGGCTTTGTCAAATGGTTTAACTCAGCGGCCTGGCAGCCCACGAAAAGCCTCGAATTTGGGCCTGGCAGCCCTCGAAAAGCCTCGACTACAAGTTTTTATTTGCTTTTGTTTTTTGCAAGTTTTATCCTTATTTGGTCACCTTTTAAGGTAAACCGGCATCTCTTGATCCGGCCAAGCTATATGTCTTCATCTCAACCCGGTGTTTTTTAACCCGGTGTGGCTTACAGTTATCATCTGTTTAAGCATATAATCAATGGTGAACCGGCATCTTTCAATCCGGTCTGGCTTTGACTAATTGTCGCCAGTATGATCATCTGGTGTTCATCACAACCCGGTTTTACTTCTTACAATACCAGCATTGCATGGTGGAAGTTGGGTATTCACCCTTACTACAAATAAGTTGTTAAACCAACAGCATAATTTCATATCACAGGTATGATTTATTTTTTGCTATTTTTACAACCTTGGTTACCTACCAGGTTATGTATTGGGCATTATGACCCGTCCAGCGGTAAACCGCCTAGACAGATCTTTGTTATGCAGATATAAGGACAGCATAATGTCATAAAGGTACATAAGCAAGTACTGCAATTATCATGGCGGATCAAACAAAGTCATATTTTAGTGCACGATGGCGGCAGATCAAAGTATTTCAAACTAGCCTATTACAAGGCGCTTTACAGCCCAAAATAAAGGATTCTTCTTTACACAGAGCATAGTTTGTGAAACATCAGCTCGATTTCTAGATCAAGGCTCAACACCATGTTGACGTGAAGTTGATGGATCATCTGGCATTGGTTCAGCCTCCTCCTCTCCATCCAGTTGCTGGAAGTCAGCGATGGTCCAATCAATCCAGGTTAAAGCTTGAAAGACAGCCTCTTCACTTATAAGTTCGGATGGATCAACGTCAGGGACGAAAGTGTGCTTACGGATTGGCGGGATAAGATTTTGCACTTCCTTCACAGCAGTGTCAATCCGTTGATTGTTCGCATCATAAAAGGACTGGTGAACAGTCAAGTTAGCTTCTTCCGCCAATTGACTCGCCAGGGGACGCATTTCCTTTGTCAGAACTTTGAGGGCTTCATTGTCAAACTCTGCCCCGTTTTCTTGCTCACTAGGAAAGCCCTTGGCAATATCAACTGGATCCAGGTCAGCTATCCATGCTTTGGCTCGGGTAAGTGCCAACAGAGTGCCAGCCCTGGCAGCAGATCGCTTCATCTCTTCTATCTACGCCGGCGTCATGGATAACCCTGCTAGAGTGTCCTTAATCAATGTTGGGGCCGGTTTGTTGTAGGAGATTGCACAGATAACCCATTGGGCACCTGTATACAGTTGCTCTATCAATGTATAGGCTGCCTTCAGCTTCATCCGCATGTCAGAGCCCAGATAGGCAACACGGCTACCTACAACAGTTTAAGATTTTGATGTTAAACCGACAAATTTCAAAGATGGTTATTCAAGAGATCTTGACAGAAGTATTTACCAAATATCGTAGAGGTCATGGCATTTACTTGGCGCTTCAACCCAGTTAGTTCTTCGGCCACCGGTTTAAGAGCTGATTCGGCGTCTTCAGCTCGCTTCAACAATGTTGTCTTCTCTGTTTCCCAGTTGGCACGCTCATTCTTGAACCCTTCTTTCAGTTGTTCCATGGCTGCCAAAGCGGTTTTGAGCTCATCTTTGTCCTTGGAAGTCTCTGCTTGTTGGGACTTGATATTCTCTTGAAGATCAGCAATTTGAGAGCCTTGGTGATTTATATCAGCCTGCCACAGTCAGATGAGGAGCATGTAAATATTTTATTAAAAGTCCCAAGCATATAACCAGTTATACACTTGGCACTTGGGGGCTAATGCGGATTGCTTCTTTACTACTGATTGTTTGAAGTCCCAAGGATCAATACAAGTTCTAATCTTGGCACTTGGGGGTTAATGTGTGTTTGATCAAGAAAATACACAGGCAAGGGAAGTTAACAAAATACAGTATGGAATATAAAAGTCCCGGTTTATCTTCAAGAGATAAATCGGACCTTGGGGGCTACTCAATTGAAGTGTTCTTTATCTTTAAAGTCCCGGTTTATCTTCAAGAGATAAACCGGCCCTTGGGGGCTACAATACAGTGAATGTACAGAATAAGGATGAAAGTGTTTGGAAGATTACCTCATAGCGTTCCTTCATCAGATTCACCAAACCGACCTCATAATCTCGGCTTGTGTAAAGCTGGTCCAAGAATCCGGAATGAAGATCCTGAGCAGAAAGGTTAACATAGCTCGAAAAATCGTTCTTCCCTTTCCCCTTGCCCATAGCAGCAAATTTGTCCTTGGCAGTATGTTTCGATAAAGCAACTGGATTGTCTGGGGCGGTATAAGGAGTGCCAGTGATAATAACGTCATCACCACCTTTTGATGGGCTCGGCGGATTAATACTATATTTGGCTGGGCTCGGCGGATTGGCAGCAGGGCTTGGCGGATTAGCAGCCGGACTCAGCGGATCAGCAGCTGGACTTGGAGGCATGACATGTGGACTTGATGTATCAACATGTGTAGCCGGGTCAGCTTCCAACGGATTAGCATCAGTGGCTGGATCCGGTGGGGCAGAGTCATCCATAACAACATCAGTGTCTCTAGCGGCATCTTCTGGAGTCTTCTCCGGTTCAACTTCATCAGTAGGTTCACTGGTCTTGCCTTTCTTGCTCAACCGGCCCTTGGCACTATAGGATCAAAACAGAAGATTAGTATGGTAAACCGATACACGAAGGAAAACGTTAAAGGGCAGTATACTTACCCGGGGACGGTTTTAAGGGGAGGCAGCTGAGTGGTTGATGAAACGCCAGATGAGGAATTAGAGGACACCTGATAATTTGAGTCAGACGGATTAAGTGGGTTCCGGAAGCAACCCACCAAGGGACAAGGCTTATTAAAAGAAGAAGAGACCTCCGGACGACGCTTCCGGGGTGGAGTGTCTGGTAAACCGGAGGAAGTGACCTGTTGACCACTGTGCCGGGTTGTGCGATGACCTTCTTGTTGCTGTGTCTTCAAAGAAAATTGTGAAACCAAATGAGCAAGTGGGTGAGAGCATTTTACTTTCCGAACTGCACGACGAAATTTCTGAACCGGCACATGATCTGAACCGGAGGAAAGGGAGATTACCTCAACATGATCAGCGCGGCTGGCTTCCGCATCATCCTGATAATAATCATTGTTAATAAGGTGTATGAAAAAGGAGCCAAGGGAGTCAAGTTCTACCTCTTGATCCGAATCTTCAATATCTTCGGGCGGATCAGCAGTTTCGCCGGTCTTCTTCTTGGCTGCTCTCTTTATAACTTTGCTCTTGGCACGAGGAGCCCTTGCCGGTTTGTCTGAAGCTTTCCTTTTCCAAAAGGAGCTATTGGCCTAGAAAATTAAACAAAGGTTTATTAGAGCAATGTTAAAGCAGAGGCGGATCAAGAAAGCACAAGGTTAAAATCTTTACCGCTGGCGGTTTGTTGGAGGAGTAAAAAGGGGCCAGCCCAGTTTGGCTGCATGCAGCGATCGGTTCATCTAGCATTTTCTTCACAGATTCTGTGACTTCATCATCAGTCATTTCTATCTCATTAAACCGTTGAGGATCCTTGGCATTGCCGGTATACTCGTGCATCAATCCGGGGTGGCGGCTTAAAGGAAGGACATGCCATGCAACCCAGCAACGAACGAGGTCAACGCCAGTCAAACCGTTGGCTAGGAGAGCCCGGAGTTTGGCGAGTTGAGGTGTGTAAGCCTGTCGCTCCTTGGCGGTGAGTCGTTTAGGTAGTGGATGGCCATTGCTAAGCCTGTGAGCGTGGTAACCCGGCAAGGGATTTTCTCCGGCAGGGGCATTATTCTTACAGTAAAACCATGTTTGGTTCCAGTCTTTAGGATGGCTGTGGTGCTTTGCATGAGGGAAATCAACTTCCTTTCTCTTTTGGATTGAAACCCCGCCAAGTTCAGTATTGGGGCTGTTAGAAAACTCAGTCCAGCGGTTTAAATGGAAGAAATCCCGGAAGAGCTCAACAGTTGGTTCCTCTTGAAGGTAAACTTCGCAGAACACTTGGAAATTGCATATGTTGGACACAGAATTTGGTCCAATGTCCTGAGGATGGAGTTGAAAGCTGGCAAGCACATCCCGGAAGAACTTTGATCCGGGAGGGCTGAATCACCGGTCTAAGTGCTGCATAAAAACAATAACTTCACCATCTTGAGGCTCAGGAGGGCACTCAGGGCCAGGAACTCGCCAATGAAGGATATTTTTTGAAGCTAAAGCAGCAGTTACAACGTATCCATTGATTTGTGTTTCCGTGATCCGAGAAGGAACCTAGTTGCAAGCGGCGAATTGCTTGGTCATCTTGGAAACAAACTGTCAAAGGAAAAAGGAAGGCCGGCTTTCGATAGATGGTTGATATGTACCAATCGGTGTTAAACCGGGGAATTTGATGAAAGCATATATGTGAGTTAAACCGGAGTTTTCTACTCAAGATAAGATGGCGGTTTAAGCGAGGGCTAATGGATATGGCAGATTATCAAATATTAAAAGTTAAACCTCCCTTAAACAGAAGAGGTGTAGTTGAAATCTACTAAGTGTTTACAGAAACAGATTTCGCAGTGTGGTAGTATAATTTTGGATCTACCATGGTTTAGTAAAGAAATTTTATCTGAAGCCCTACAATGGCGCTAAGAGGAACAGAGAAGGTCCAGATGCAGTTTTTCTACGAACAGTAAGGCATTATGGTATGGCAGACTAAAGTTACAGATCTAACCGCAAAAGAAACAACCTGGTATAGCTAGATTCAGTAAAAGGCTAAGGGAAAGGTAGAGAAGCGCTGATGAACATCAATGAACACAGATGAACTTGAAGCCCCAATGGAGATCTAGGGTTAGGGGAAGGAAGATTTACCAGGGCCACACAACGGAGGCGGAGTATCGTAGGAGCTCCGGTCCAAACAGGGTGATGCAGCGGCCAAGGTTGGTGTAGATTCGAGGACCGACGGCGGCGGCGGTGGCGCTGGAGTTCTTCGGGTCGCGAGGAGGAAGACGAGAGGCAAGGGGGAAAATGGAAAGACCCCCCGGCTCTATTTATAAAGAAAAGGGGACAAATGGCAGGCGCGAAAATCGAGGAGCCTGAAGCGGCGAAAGGGGGCGCAGCTGTCTTGGGATGTAATTAATGAAGGGTATCTTTTTATGTAGAAGATGACATCATGATGACTTACTGCAGTGACATAAGATGACATCATGGCGGTTCACCAAAATTTACAGGGAAACGATAACATGGCGGTTTACAAGAATCATCAGAAGATGCCCGTGGAAATTGTTTAAGTATTGAAGATTGACATGAACAGGTTCAAATCAATCTGGGGCCTAATGTTGAGGATATAACTACTGAGTATAAACCGCCCAGGAGGGGCCGGTTCACGCTTAACCATACTGAAGTCCATGAAGACAAGAAGATGGCGCTTTACTGATGAAGCTTAGAGGCCCAAGCCCAGAGGCGGATTAGGTCCGCCGTAGTTGTTTACTTGTATTGTAAGCTAGGGAAAGGGAGAGACCGAGCCGAACACTTGTATGAGTCGACCTTGGAACTTTGTAAACCGGTCGGGCGTCGACCTGTGTATATAAAGGGACGACCCGGCGGCGGTTCAGAGACAACAACTCGAGACCCAGGCTAGCATGTTTTCTCCCTGGTCATCGAAGCCCCGATAATCCCATCAGAAACTAGACGTAGGCTTTTACATTCATCGAAGGGGCCGAACTAGTATAACTCTCGTGTCCCATGTCCGGTTTAACCCCTTCAGGCTAACCTCATTGTGATGGCTCTGCGACTAAGTCCTTCTGCTAGGACATCTGACGTGATATTTCCACGACAATATTGAAGCCCATGAAGACAAGGAGTATGGCGCTCTACTATTAAAGCTTAGAGGCCCAGAGCCCAAGGGAGGATTACGGCCCATAGTAGTAAACCTCCGTAGATGTATAACTTGTATTGTAAGTTAGGGGAAGGAAGAAACCGAGTCAGACACTTGTATGACCCGGCCTCGGGATTCTGTAAACCGGTCGGGCGTCAACCTGTGTATATAAAGGGACGACCCGGCGGCGGTTCAGGACAGGAAACAACAGCTCGAGAGATAGGTAAAGCGGATTCGCTCCCTGCTCATCGAGAGAAATCAATCCCACAACAACTCGATCGTAGGCTTTTACCTTCACCGCAAGGGGCCGAACCAGTATAAACTTCTCATGTCCTTTGTTCTGGTTTAACCCCTTTAAGCTAACCTCGTTGCGATGGCTCCATGACTAAGTCCTTCCGCTAGGACATCTGACTTGTTAATTCCACGATAACCACCTAAGACAACTCCAAATAAAAAGAGGTATTATATTCCTCAGTCCAGAAGATATGAAAGCAGCAAAGAAATCTATGAAAGAGAAAGGTATTAAATCTGAAGATATTAAGAACCTTCCACCTATTGAAGAAATACATGGACTCGATGTCCCGTCACAGGTATTAGAGGTAAATTATCTTTATAGATTTGATGAGGGTGATGTTCCCTATAATAAATCTCCTAGTCAGTATGAATTTGATAATTTCATTATAAAGCAGGAAAACTTTAATAAATACATAAGTGATCGACTGAAACATAATGCTATTATGATTGAACGCCTGAGTGATATGATGTTTAGAATTGCAAATGATGTTAAAGGCTTATGTAAACATTCATATATGGTTCATACTCAGCTAGAACAAGTTTCTAAGTCATAGAATGATTTGCTTAATAAAATGAATAATAAAATCGATGACCATATTGTTAGAGTAATGACAAGAGGTGATAAAATGACTCGGGATCCTCCATAGGGTCATCCTAAAAGAATTGAACAAGATTCTCAGAGAATTAATGATATTGCACATAGTTCACCCAGGAAGAAGAAAAAGAAAAAGAATAAAGATAGAACTTTGCATGCTTCTAGTGAACCTGTTATAGAAAAACCTCCGGAGAATCCTACTGATGTTTCTATTTCTGATGCTGAGACACAGTCTGGTAATGAAAAATTGCCTGGTGATAACGATAATGAGGATGTTAAGGATGATCATATTGATGTTCCACCGAACAATAATAAAGAATATGATAATGATAAAGAAATAGAACCTGCAGTTGAGCTTGATGACCCACCTTCCAAAAATGAAAGATATGGTAAAAGAGACTTTGTTGCTAGGAAACATGGTAAAGAAAGAGAACCTTGGGTTCAAAAACCTATGCCATTTCCTACTAAAGCTGTAAAAACCAGGGATGAAGAAGCTTTCAATCGCTTTGTTGAACTACTTAGACCTTTGTATCTGCGAACTCCCTTGACTGATATTATGAAAATGCCTCCATATGCTAAATACATGAAAGATATTGTCACCAATAAAAGAAAAATACAGGAGCCTGAAATCTCTACTATGCTTGCAAATTGTTCTTTCGAAGGAAAGATACCTCGAACCTAGGAGATCCAAGAGTACGTACTATACCATGATCCATTAAAAATAATTATGTCAGAATTGCCTTGTGTGATTTAGGAGCTAGTGTTAGTGTTATGCCTTTCTCCCTTTATAGAATACTTGACTTGAGTAAGTTGACACCCGCTAAAACTTCTTTGCAAATGGCTGATAAATCAACCGCAATACCTGTCAGAATTTGTGAGGATGTTCGTGTTGTGGTTGCTAATGTTACTATCTTAATAGAATTTGTTATTATTGATATGCTTGAGGACGACAATATGTCGGTTATCCTCGGTAGACCTTTTTTTAATACCAAAGGGGTTGTTATTGATTGCAATAAAAGCAAGGTCACTTTCCATGTCAACAATAATGATCATACAATATATTTTCCTAAGAAATAAAACAAAGTGAATAGCCTCAACTCTATTGAAAAGTTACGACAATCACTATTGGAGGTTTTGAATTTCCTCTCCCGATTCCCAAAAGAAATATCATACTCTTATCGTTGGGACAATGCACATCCCGGTTGAGGTAACCTGGTGCTATACAAAGTTCTTCTGTTTTATGTATTTTGAAAATTGTTTGTTAATAAGACTTGATTAACCTTGTTAATGGATCCTTTTTAGGGGCATATGGTCGATGAATTTAGTAAGCACAAACTTATGTACTTATAGTTTGCTCTTGATTATTTGAAGTTTAATAAAGTAAAATGCCATGTTTATCCTGTTTTCTAAATTATCCATGCAATAAAAAATGTCCGGAAAATAAAAGTTCTCAAAAAGTCGTGAAAATTTAGTATGATTTTCCCCCAAATATATTAGAATTTTTGGCACTAAACACAACCTAGGGGGTGCACCAGTGAGCCACAAGCTCACACAGCGCGCCTACCCCCTTGGGCGTGCCATGTGAGCTTGTGGGACCCACATGTACCCACTCACTTGGTGCACTTGCCCACTGCTTCTCCTTCCTCCGAAAAAAAATTGTGCTTGCTTCCATTCCCACGTTCTTGCTCATTTTCATGAGATTTTCGATCTTCTTGCTCGGAGCTCCGTTCCAAAACTGTTAGGAGTAATTACTCCTTGATATGTGACTCCTCCGAGGGTCCAATTACTTTTTGTTCTAGGGGATTATATTTTGCATATTTTTCTACTGTTGGTGACCATGAATATGAGCTTGCATGTTGAATTTGTTTGGTTCTAAGTAGTTTTGATGCATGATATAGCCTCTAGAAACTTGTGGGAGTAGTTGCTATCAATTTTGTTAATTTTTGCTCAGCTTTTATTGGGAACTTAAAATTTCATAAATTTTTCAGAGAAAAGAAAATGATTAGGAGGTTCCCGAGAGGCACTTCTAGTCGGGGTTCCGTAGAAACTCCAAATGAGAAGCCCAAATACAACCTTCCGTCGTGAAGTCTAGGTGCGACCGTGCGAATGGTTGTGCGAAGCGTTCTTGGGAGAAGCGGGTATTCAACAAGATTTCTCTCACTTGGTGGAGAATGCTGGACTAACTCCATTCCTCGAAGGTAAGTGTGATCAGTATCTCCTCCTCACTAATACCTTCATGCAAAACTTCTGATTTATGTCTAGGAGAGACACACCTACCATATCGTTTCACCTTTACGATCAAACTTATGAAATGACACTTGATAAGTTCTATCAAATATGCAAAATTACCAATGAGGGTTTGGAACCACACACTAGATATTTTGAAGATTTTATGTTTGAAGAAACTATGGGAGAGAGTAGAGGGGACTTGAAGTTGCCAGTTTACATTTTCCCGTTCTGTGTTACTTTCCATCGTCATCTCACCCAAAACTTGAAAACTTTGGCCACACAAAACTTAATGGAACTCGTGAGATAGGTTAGTACGATAAAGAATAAATCATTCACTTCCGTACTGTCAAGAAAAGATTCATAATTATTATTGTATTCATCATTGCGACAATTTATATCACTTAATATAAGCTATGGAAACTCCAAAACAAGTAAACAAAGAAAACTAGACAAAATTTGTCATAAACAGAACAATATGTAAAGATATTTTTTTACCATACTTCTGTAACTCCAAAAATTCTAAAAATTACCACGTGACATAGAACTCACGCATGCTTACTATGTAAACATTTCAAGATTTTTTCATATTCTAATTATTCTGGACATAACATAAAACTTTCTATTTTCAAACAACAACTCATCAGCAATAAACTTGCAAACTGAACATTCTAAAGGCTATACTTGGCACTTTATTAAAATAAATATAGAAAACATTATTACTACAGTAGCACTAATCATGTATACACACAAAAACAGTAAGGATAAATATTGGGTTGCCTCCCGACAAGTGCTTTTCTTTAAAGCCTTTTAACTAGGCATTGATATTTTTAATTATGCTCATAAAGGTAAGAATTGAAACATAAAATAGAGCATCATGAAGCATATATCAAACACATTTAATCCTAACCCACTTCCTTTGAATAGTAATTTTATAAGCAACAATTTATTGAAGAACAAAGTAATTAGCATAGTAAAGCATAACAAGTGCAACTTTAAAAATTTCAAGACATAGAGAGGAAACTTGATATTATTGAGATATATATATATATACGCATATATTCCTCTCTCATAATAAATTTCAGTAGCATCATGAACAAATTCAACAATATAGCTATCACATAAAGCATCACTTTCATGATCCACAAGCATAGACTTTTTATTACTCTCCACGTAAGCAAATTTCTTCTCATCAATAGTAGTGGAAGTATCATATAAAACTTGAACACTATAAACTAATTCCACGTTAAAAGAGTAATGTTCAGTAGAAGAATATTCATAATAATGACAAGTTTCAAAATAATAATTATCACTATTATTTATAGCATAAGTGTCATCACTATAATCATCATAAATAGCAAGTTTGTTCTCATCACAATCAATTGAAACCTCTTCCAAAATAGCGGAATCATCACTAAAAAGTTATGACCTCTCCAAATCCACTTTTATCATTATTCCCATAAGATTCAACACCCTCCAAAATAGTGGGATAATTTCTGCCTAGAGTTGATACTCTTCCAAACCCACTTTCATCATCATTGCAATCATCATAAATAGGAGGCATGTAATCATCATAATAAATTTGCTCATCAAAACTAGGGGGACTAAAAAGATCTGACACACCCCTACCTGGCGCGCCAAATGTCGGATTTCGGGATCCGGCAACCCTTGAGAGGTTCGAACTCTGGGGTGCATGCAGAGATCTCAACCTGCCTAGCCTGCCTACTCACGATCCTCCCTAGCCTAGCGCGTAGAGCTCACAGAGACACAAAGACACATAGATTTATACTGGTTCAGGCCACCGTTGTGGTGTAATACCCTAATCTAGTGTGGTGTGGTGGATTGCCTCGAGGGGCTATGGATGAACTAGTACAAAGGATGAACAAGCCTCGGGAGGTGAGGTGTTCTTGTGCTGGTGTGATGCTCAGAGTGGAATCAATCTCTCCAACTATGGTGGTGGCTAAGTCCTATATATGGTGGCCTTGGTCCTCTTCCCAAATATGAGCGGGAAGGGATTCCACAACGGCAGGATTTGAAAGGGGACAATTAGTACAGTCTATCCTGACAAAAGTAGTCTTTTCCTGCGAAAAGCCTCTGGTCGTGACGTTGCGGTGGGCTTGGTGATAACCTCTGTCTTGCCGTCCTGGCGGTCTTGGTCTTGTTGCACCAGAATGGAAACCTTTGGCTGATTCCTTGGGACTTCGCGCCTGTGGCTTGCCTCGCTTGCACCGAAGAGGAAACCTGCGCTCTGCACCCTCCTGGCACCCGCCTGGCGCCCGCCTGGCCTTGGTCATCACGTCTCACGTCAGCTGAGCCTCATGAGGTAGCTGCATAGAACTCTTCGCCCCTCAGGAGGCCAACTCCTTCAGGGGTCTTGGCGTCATCCGCCTCGTGAGGCTTGGCCCCTCGCGAGGGTCTTGCCGTGTTGGTGTTGAAGCTGGGTCGTATCAGGCCGTCCACGGAGCTACGTGGTGGGCCGCAGGCAGGCAGGACTGGATACCCCCAGGTCCAGGACGCCGACAGTAGCCCCCAGGCCCAAGGCATGCTCGGACTTGGCCTCTAGGCGAAGCCAAAGGGCAAGGGCGGAGCGCCGCGGGCCCTAACCGCCTGTGGCCTTGATGTCGCGGGAGTAGGAAAGGGCAAGGGGGGCGCCGCCCCCTTCTCCTAGTCCAATTCGGACCCATGGGGGGCGCCACCTCCCCTTTGGCCTGCCTCCTCCTTTCCCGTATGGCCCAATAAGGCCCATTACTTCTCCCGGTGAATTCCCGTAACTCTCCGGTACTCCAAAACATACCCAAATCACTCGGAACCTTGGCGATTGATTGGACGTGGGCGACTCCGTTTCCCATGCTGCCTCGTCAACTGCTCGACTTGACAACTGCATGCTGCATGCAGAAAGGATCATCATTCCTAGAAATCATGGGAGGCCGACAATTTACCTTCTCCTGGCTATAAACATGCGAGCGGGTGGAGCCCCTGCCCATTTCTTTTTTGTCTTCCTCCAGCTTGCTTCTCCTCCTCTTCACCTCGCTCCCATGGCGCCGATCAGGAGGTTCTCCGCGACAGAGAAGGGGAACGCTCCTAGGGAGGGGCCGGACCCTCTCCCATTAAAGAAGTGACTCCACCTCCATGACGAGGCTGGCGTGGGGCGAGAGGTGGCCAGGCCTTGGCAATCGAGGCCTCCGCCTGGATTCCCCCTCCCCTTATATGCCCAGGCACAAGGTGAAGGATCGCGCCGCCGGGCGGCGCCTTGGGAAGATGGCAGGGCCGCCCTTGCCCTGCCGGCCGCGCCACGGACCCACGCTGAGGCTAGCTCACGCGAGTTCATGGTGTGGGCGGTGATGCCTCCTAATACCTGGATCCGACTTCCTTGGTTCTTCCCCAGCGAGCTGCCTCCGAGGGAACCGGTGGAGCTGTGGCTGCAGCACGCGGGGTGCAGCAGCCTAGCCACCGGGGCTGAGGTCGAGTTGGTGTCGTCCGGAGACGTCTTTATGACGCGAGGATGGGGCGAGGTCACCCGGGCTTGCCGAGCGGAGGGAGCCCAGGCGATCCACTTTGAGTACGATGGCACGGCCACCTTGTTCTTCAAGGTCTTCAACGAGCGGGGCGAGCGGCTGGAGTGCTGCCCCGGAGGAGACAACTCGAGGGACGCCGTGATGGGTGTTCGATATGCCGCTGCCCCCTTTAGCGCTTCGTCCAGCAGCAGCGACGACTCCTGGGAATCCAGCGACTCTCCTGAGCCCAGCGGTTCTCCGGAGTCAAGCGACTACAGCTACGTGCCGCCGAGCTCCCGCCGAGGCCGGAGTGCTGTTGCGGCTGCCGCCCGGTGTCGTCAGCGACACCATAGGTCCCTCTAGTTGTTCCTCCTACGCAAAAAGAAGTTCAGTCACCTGGGGCTTGTAAGGACCAAGATGTATTCAATAGTATCGCCGTTCCTTTTGACTTTGTAATGAATGCGTGTATTCCAGTTCGGCTGAGTCCCTCCCTTTTCTCTTCCCTAGACAGCGCGACGCTCTATGCCGGCAGGACCCAGTCCCCAGACAGGCTTCAGCCGTCGCTAGTATGCCAGGTCGCAATGCCGTGGTCAAGGCTAAGAGGTGAGAGGCCCAAGGTCCGGTAAGAGCTCATGAGACGCAATGCTCACGAGGTCACCCTTGGCGTGCAAGCAGCTGTATAGAAGATCGAAAAGGGAAGTTGAATCGCCTAAGTGGAACTGCGAGGCGGGGCGTCTAGAGCGAAACTGGTGCCGTAGCAAGCCGAGACTTATATTTTGCGGTCTGAGTCCATCAGAGAGGCAATGCTTGTCGTTGTGCCTGTGGTGCCATCAGGCGCGGCCCGTCTTTGCCACCCTCCTGCCTCGCTTGCCAAGGTGCTCTACATCCTCGGGACCCGGCCCTCGAGCGAGCTCAACCGCCGCTGGTATGCCACGTCGCGATGCCGTGGTCTAGGCCAGCGGGTGAGGGCTGGAGAGCCAGTAGGAGCTCCCGAG
>NC_041381.1:311972425-311975171 GCF_002162155.2 Triticum dicoccoides | reverse complement strand
AGGCTAGACGATGGCTGTCCGGGCCAACCTTTGGCCCGTTGCTGGGTGAACCTGGAGGCTGGATGACAGAGGAGACTGAGAGCCCCAGGCGTGAGACGGAGGCACCAAGGACCCTGCCAGTTGGTGTATGCAAAGCGGGCCGTGAACCAGAGCTCGATCCCCGGGTTTATTAGTGCTGCAGGGACGGACCCGAGCACAAGCGTCGTGCCAATGTGAGTGTCGTGCAGGAATGGTGTTAGTCAGACGCATCAGGGTCGTGAGGCGGTGGTCACGAGGTGACGATCATAGATAAATTTACGGAAACGATTAGATAGTCCTGGTGAATGCAAAACGATACACGCCGTACGGACGGACCCACACGGCCTGGGGATGATGCAGCCCGAGGGGCGCCCCCAAACTGAGTGAACTAGGGAGATGTCACCTGGTACCGTTGCTGAAGAGTTGTTGAAGTAGCCAAAAAATGCGTGCTGCTGAAGCCGTTCCTCATGAGCCGCTCCGGTGCCGAGCCTCGGGAGGCTCGGAGGGACCGAAAGGCTCTTGAGGGTGCTCCTCCATCTCCGCCAAGATCGCCTGGTGCCTGGCTTCGCAGGCCACCTGGGCATCCCTCATGCAGTGCTGGAACTCCTCAGCCGCGCCCGCCAGGCCGAAAGGTATGCGGACGTAGCTATGAGGCGGTCCCTCGCATCAGCCGACATGAGACGGCCACATGAGCTGCCGAGAGGTGGCCCTGTTGAGCTCAGGGATGTCGATGCAGACGCGGAACTCTTTACCCTCGCTAGGGTAGCAAGCTCCACCTCACGGCATGCGGCGATCGCCTTGTAGAACCCTTCTTCCTGAATCTCCTCGATCGCCTCGGTGATGAACTCCTGAACGCCTGGTGCCTCATGCCTGTTGCCTTCTCCTGGGAAGCGTACTCTGAAGAGCGCCTCCACATGGTGTCCGAGCGCCACTCTCGCGACATGGGCTAGGTCTGAGGCCCTCTAGAGGAGAGCCCCCGAGCCCAGCCTGGGAGGGGCGCCGGGCGTGCCTTCCTATGCAATGGATGAAGGTGTTGTGTCTGGGGACGCGAGGCTCAACGTTGTGTCCTCGAGTGATGCTCCCTCATGAGACCCCTGGCCCAGTTGCAGCTTCTTCATCTTGGGGGCGACCTCAGGAGGGAGGGCGCCGTCTTCATCTTCCGGGTTCTCAACTGCTGCAGCCTGGAAGGCGCGCTCGAGGGAGCACACCGCATCCTTCTCTTGGCAGGCGACCATGATGATGCCGCCGCTTCCTGGCATCTTGAGGACGTTGTAGCCGTGGTGCGTGGCCGCCATGAACTTGGCCAGTGCTGGGTACCCTAAGATGGCGTTGTAGGGAAGGCGAATGTCGGCGACGTCGAAAGCGATGAGCTCGGTGCGGTAGTTGTTGCACTCGTGGAAGGTGACAGGGAGGCGAACTTGCCCGATCGGGTGTGTTGATCCGTCGGTCCCCCCTGAGAATGGCTTGGTGGGGTGCAGCTGGTAGTATGGCACCTGGAGTCTGTCGAATGTCTGAGCAAAGAGAACATTGAGCCCTGCTCCACCATTGATGAGGGTCTTGGTGACGGTCACGTTGCTGATGACGGGGGAGCAGAGCATGGGGAGCGCGCTAGTGGTGGTCGCGCACTTGAGCCGGTCTGTGGAGTCGAAGATGATGTCGCACTTGGACCACTTGAGAGGGCAACTTGCCTCAAGCTTGGGGAACGCTGCATTGATCTCGCATGCAAACTGCTTGAAGACACGGTGGGAAGCTGGGGCTTGTGAGCCGCCCAAGATGCAGGCGATGGCCCGCGGGTCCTGGAAGCCCCCAGCCCCCTCGTCCTGATGGTGATCTTCGTTCCTTCTTGGCGATGGAGGCAGAGGAGGCAAAGCTGCATTGCCCTGAGGGCGGTCCTCACGTGGCTGCTCTGTAACGCCCCGGGTTCGATGCGCTAGGTGTCCACCAGTTATTCGCCGTAGTTGCCATGTCATTTTCTTGCGTGTTTCTCTTTGCCATGTCATCTTATGCATTTCATATCATGTCATCATGTGCATTGCATTCGCATACGTGTTCATCTCATGCATCCGAGCATTTTCCCCGTTGTCCGTTTTGCAATCCGGCACTCCTATGTTCCCTGGCGTTCCCCTTTTGCCTCTTTTCGTGTGCGGGTGTTAAACTTTCTCGGAATGGACCGAGTCTTGCCAAGCAGCCTTGGTATAGCACCGGTAGACCGCCTGTCAAGTTTCGTGCCATTTGGAGGTCGTTTGATACTCCAACGGTTAACCGGGTAACCGTAAGGCCTCTTTTGTGTGCAGCCCAACACCCCTTCCAAAGTGGCCCAAAACCCAGCAAACTCCCCTACATGCTCTCGGCCGTTCGATCACGATCGTGTGGGCGAAAACCGCACCTCATTTGGACTCTCCTAGCTCCCTCTACCTATATAAACACCTCCCCCTCCGAAATTCCCGGTCCAAACCCTAGTCCTCTTAATCCCGTCGCCACCGGACGCGTCCGCCCCGACCGCCGCAGCCACTCCCGCGCTGACACATGTCCTGCCGGCCCCTCTCTGTCCTTCCCGCCGCTGCGGCCCATCGGGCCCAGGCGCGGCCCGCCCGGGCCCGCGCGCGCCGCCCCGTTCGCAGCCCGGTGTCCCGGCGCCGCCCGCCGCCGCCAGCTCCGGCCTCCGCCGCCGGAGCCCCGCGTCGCCTCGCTGCCCGCCGCCGCGCCCGGCCCTGCGCCGAGCTCCGCC
>NC_041381.1:311964045-311971870 GCF_002162155.2 Triticum dicoccoides | reverse complement strand
CGAGCTCCGCCGCGCCGCCCCTCGTCGCCAGCGCCGCCTCCCCGGCCTTCCTCGGCCCCGGACCCGGCCGGCCCCGTCTCCCTCATCTCCGGCGCCCTCTCCCTCATCCCCGGCTGCCGCGGGAAGCTCCTCCGGCGACTTCCGGTGATCCTCGGGAGGCGTGCTGACGAACCCTATATCCAGATCCGGAGGGTATATTTCTTCCAAGTCCCAGGATTTTTGCATAATCATGCCATGTTCATCGCATCGTAACTCTCTACATACTGCTCCGTTTCGTGCGTGTAATATGTCAAATTGTTCGTCTAGACGAGTAATTCATTTCATTCCATTGCGTCATATTGATTTGAGTTCATCTTGATGCCCGAAATGCTGTTGGAAGAGTGCATGTTGATGTTAATCTGCTGAAACTGTTATAACTTGCTCATTTGTCATTTTTGCCATGATTGATGTGTGCATCCTATGAGGTTGATGTCTATATGTGTTTTGATCTATGCCATGCCATCTTTCCAGTGATGCCAACCATGTATTTTTGTGAGTTGTGTGCTGAGTGCATCGAGCTTGTTAAGTAGGGTACTTGCTGTTACTGTTTTGCTAGGCAGATTCTGTTATATTTTGTTGCTATATAAACATGTTGCTACTAATCATTCTATGCATAATCTGGAGATGTTCTATAAACATGTTTTGATCTACATGTCATGCTCTATCCATTCATGCCCTTGGTTGAAATTATAGACTGCTGGAACATGTTGTTATCTTGCTCCAAAGTTGCTAAAAAATGTTGCTGTCAGCCTGTTAACATTAAGTTCAATGTTTCCATGATTGTTTGCTAGTGATCCATGCACCCTATGACCTTGCTCTTGCCATGCTTAGCTTCATAAACATGCCTTCTTACTGTTGGTTGCCTTGCCATGTCATGTATTGCTCTGTAGTGAGTGGTTCAAGCTCACCAACATGCCTACTTATTGTTGTTCCTGCCATGTATGAATCTGTAATATAACTTGCCATGTTTACATGGGTGCCATCTTATCTTCTGATCATTTTTGGCTCATGGTCAGTAAGGGACTTTTGATCTATGCTATTAGTAGGTTCATTCCATGTCTTTGTTTGCCATGATATGTTCCTGTAACATGTTTTTTGATAGCTCTAAACATTGCAACCTGATGTTATTTCTGCTATGCTTAAAACTGTTATTATTTGCAATCTTCCCATGTCTTTTTGAGCATGTTCTAGTGATTTCTGGAGATAGCTCAGTGTTCATGTTTTGTAGTGCTTTACCTGTACTTCATGCCCATTCCTTTTGTTATTATGTTGGGGTGCTGTAGCATATTGATTTGATGCTTGTAATATGCCTAGTTGCTGTTTTGGACAGATTGTTGTTATGACTTGTATAGAGTGTATGTGTTGCACCGTTGCTCCGTTTTGAGTGTGCTCTATATGAAACTTGCTTGTTTTTGCATGTAGCTTCATATTATCATGTTGCATCCTTGTTTTGGTGTGTTTGCTTGATGTTTGGGTGCATTTTGCATCAATGCCATGTTTGACTTGTTTTGCTCATATCTTCTAGGCCGTAGCTCCAAATCTAATGAACTTTATATGTAACTTGACTAGAATTTCGTGTAGATCATCTTGGTGATCTTTAACTTGCTGTTTAACAACTTGAACATAAGGTTTATTCAGATCTGGACCAATTTTGAAATATGCATATGAGGACTTTCCGGAATTGTTATATGTTGTTCCCGACCTCATTTAAACTTGCCTTGATGTGTTACTCTTGTATGCACAGTCTCTTGCCATGAGTAGCTTCATCATGCATCATGCTTGTTGTGCATCATGCTTTGTTCATGTGTGGTGTGTTTATCATGTTGTGTGCTTCTTCTCGATAGTTCCCGTTTCGTTGCGATCGTGAGGATGCGTTCGTCTACGCTTGGTTTGTCTTCGTGGCTTCATCTTCTTCATGGACTTGTTCTTCTTCCTTGCGGGATTTCAGGCAAGATGACCGCTATCCTGGATCTCACTACTATCATTGCTATGCTAGTTGCTTTGTTCTATCGCTATGCTACGTTACATATCTTTTGCTCTTCAAGCCTCCCAAATTGCCATGAACCTCTAACCTTTGACACCATTCCTAGCAAACCGTTGTTTGGCTATGTTACCGCTTTGCTCAGCCCCTCTTATAGCGTTGCTAGTTGCAGGTGAAGTTGAAGATTTCTCCATGGTGGACAGGGTTATGTTGGGATATCACAATATCTCTTATATTATTAATGCACCTATATACTTGGTAAAGGGTGGAAGGCTCGGCCTTATGCCTGGTGTTTTGTTCCACTCTTGCCGCCCTAGTTTCCGTCATACCGGTGTTATGTTCCCGGATTTTGCGTTCCTAACGCGGTCGGGTGATTTATGGGACCCCCTGACAGTTCGCTTTGAATAAAACTCCTCCAGCAAGGCCCAACCTTGGTTTTACCATTTGCCTCACCACCACCTACCTTTCCCTTGGGAGTAATTAACCCAAGGGTCATCTTTATTTTAGCCCCCCCCCCGGGCCAGTGCTTGTCTAAGTGTTGGTCCGAACTGAGCAGCCTGCGGGGCCACCTCGGGGAAACTCGAAGTCTGGTTTTACTCGTAGCTTGACTTATCCGGTGTTGCCCTGAGAACGAGATATGTGAAGCTCCTATCGGGATGTCGGCGCATCGGGCGGCTTTGCTGGTCTTGTTTTACCATTGTCGAAATGTCTTGTAAACCGGGATTCCGAGACTGATCGGGTCTTCCTGGGAGAAGGTCTATTCCTTCGTTGATCGCGAGAGCTTGTCATGGGCTAAGTTGGGACACCCTTGCAGGGTATAAACTTTCGAGAGCCATGCCCGCGGTTATGTGGCAGATGGGAATTTGTTAATGTCCGGTTGTAGATAACTTGACACCAGATCCGAATTAAAACGCATCAACCGCGTGTGTAGCCGTGATGGTCTCTTCTCGGCGGAGTCCGGGAAGTGAACACGGTCTTTGGGTTATGTTTGACGTAAGTAGGAGTTCAGGATCACCTCTTGATCATTGCTAGCTTCACGACCGTTCCGCTTGTTCTCTTCTCGCTCTTATTTGCGTTGGTTAGCCACCATATCATGCTTAGTCGTTGCTGCAACCTCACCACTTTACCCCTTCCTTTCCCATTAAGCTTTGCTAGTCTTGATACCCATGGTAATGGGATTGCTGAGTCCTCGTGGCTCACAGATTACTACAACAACAGTTGCAGGTACAGGTTATGCGATGATCTTGACGCGAGCGCGATGTTTGCTTGTTTGGAGTTCTTCTTCTGCTTCTTCTTCGTTCAGGGGATAGGTTCCAGGTCGGCAGCCTGGGCTAGCAGGGTGGATGTCGTTTGAGCTTTTGTTTGTGTTTCATCCATAGTCGGATGTTGATCTTATGTTTGATGATGTTGTATTGGATGTATCCCCACTATTATGTAATGTTAATGTAATGATATCCACCTTGCAAAAGCGTTCCAATATGCGGGTCTATCCTCGGTGGGACCTTCGAGTTCCTTGTGGATAGGGTCGCATATTGGGCGTGACATGCTCCCTCCAGTTTCCCTCGCGAGGCTGGTCCTGCCAGCGGTCCTTACGAGGCTGGTCGCGCCACTCCTGACGGCGGTCGCGTCCATCCCATCGTCCTCCACCTCGTCCACCTCCACGACCGTAGCCCCAATTGTTGCGCTCGGGGCGTCGACCGAGGCGCCCGTCACGGAGAGCCTTGAGCTCCTGGCAGTCACTGGTGTTGTGGCTGTAGACGTTGTGGAAGGAGCAGAACGGCTGCTTGCCCTTGGATGACTCAGGGTAGTCGCAGCCGCGCTTGGTCTCTGGTTCTGCCGCAAGCACGGCTGGCCCCTTGTGCTTCGTGTCCTTGGTCTTGGTATTCTTGTCTTCTGGATCAGCATCAGGGAGCTCAAGGAGGAAGAGGCGTCCCTCCTAAGCCCTCGCACACTTGTTCGCCATGTTGAACATCTCCAGAGCAGTGCAGAGGTCCTCATGGATGGCGAGCTCCTCCTTCATCTTGACATCGCGGACGCCATCGGTGAACGCAGAGATGATGGCCTCGTCAGACACCTTGGGAATCTTGAGGCGGACATTGTTGAAGCGCTAGATATACTTATGTAGGGTCTCCCCAGGCTAATGCTTGACACGGCGCCAGTCACCCGCGGCCGGCGGACGGTCGCGAGTGCCCTGGAAGTTACTGATGAAGCGGTTGCACATCTCCTCCCAGGAAGAAACCGGCCCCTCGATCAGGTTCAGGAGCCAAGAACGTGCACTGTCCTTGAGGGCCATCAGGAACTAGTTTTCCATGATCTTCTCGTCACCGTTGGCCGCCTCGATGCTCAGCTCGTAGAGCTGTAGGAACTCGGTGGGGTCTGCGGTGTCGTCGTAGTGTGGCGGCAGGTCAGGCTTGAACTTGCTCGGCCAAACGATGTTGTGTAGCTCTGCAGTGAACACACGACATCCTGCCGTGGCCACCTGAGGTCGTCGAGGGGGTGGAACGTGGTCCTGGTGCACGCGCACCGCCACCTGCTGTGGCGGCTCGCGGGCCTAGTGCTGTGGTGCTGGAAGCATGCGTGCTTCTCCTTGGGGACGTTGAACCACCTGGCAGCTCACGTCGTCCCGAGCCGGCGCCGGGCGCTGCGGGTCGCGCCGTGGAGCCATACGCCTTGGCTCGACAATGGCGCCCCAGGCCGAAGGCAGAGGAGGAGCCTCGTGCGCGACGTCGCCCGCTGTAGGTGGTTCTGAGGCAGCGATCGAATCGAGCCGTCGAAGCCCCCGTGCGCGACGCTGATGAGCTCGGCGATACGCTCGAGACACTCCTCATAGAGATCACCCACGGGGCGGTAGCAAAGAAGCTCCCGCACCATGAGCAGAGCGGCCTGCGCGTCCACCTGGCCGTGGCGTGCGTGGGATGATGAAGCTGCTGGAGTCAGGGACGGAGTAGCGGTACGGCCGTCGCGGCGCACCGACGGGTGCAGCGATGAAGCTTGCTGCTCATGGCCGGCAGGGCCCGTGGCGGCGTTGGCCACCAGAGAAGAAGCACGGCGGGCGCAGCCATCACCTGCCGGCACGCGTCGGCCATGGAGATGTCGGAGCGGAGACGGATCGAACGACGGAAGAGAGGATCCGACGCACCCCTACCTGGCGCGCCAAATGTCGGATTTCGGGATCCGACAACCCTTGAGAGGTTCGAACTCTGGGGTGCGTGTGGAGATCTCAACCTGCCCAACCTGCCTACTCGCGATCCTCCCTAGCCTAGCGCGTAGAGCTCACACAGACACAAAGACATGGAGATTTATACTGGTTCAGGCCACCGTTGTGGTATAATATCCTAATCCAGTGTGGTGTGGTGGATTTCCTCGAGGGGCTATGGATGAACTAGTACAAAGGATGAACAAGCCTCAGGAGGTGAGGTGTTCTTGTGCTGGTGTGATGCTCGGGGTGGAATCGATCTCTCCCACTATAGTGGTGGCTAAGTCCTATATATAGTGTCCTTGGTCCTCTTCCCAAATATGAGCGGGAAGGGATTCCACAATGGCGGGATTTGAAAGGGCACAAGTAGTACAGTCTATCCTGACAAAAGTAGTCTTCGCCTGCGAAAAGCC
This sequence comes from Triticum dicoccoides, assembly GCF_002162155.2. Classification (NCBI taxonomy): domain Eukaryota; kingdom Viridiplantae; phylum Streptophyta; class Magnoliopsida; order Poales; family Poaceae; genus Triticum; species Triticum dicoccoides. Next base: position 311,966,241 of record NC_041381.1, on the reverse strand, counting down.
TCTGGTCATGACGTTGCGGTGAGCTCGGTGATGACCTCCGTCTTGCCGTCCTGGCGGTCTTGATCTTGTTGCACCAGAATGGAAACCTTTGGCTGATTCCTCGGGACTCCGCGCATGTGGCTTGCCTCACTTGCACCAAAGAGGAAACCTGCGCTTTGCACCCGCCTGGCGCCCGCCTGGCCTTGGTCGTCATGGCTCACGTCAGCTGAGCCTCATGAGGTAGCTGCATAGAACTCTCCGCCCCTCAGGAGCCCCTCCTGAGGAGGCCAACTCCTTCAGGGGTCTTGGCGTCATCTGCCTCGCAAGGGTCTTGCCGTGTTGGTGTTGAAGATGGGCCGTATCAGGCCGTCAACGGAGCCACATGGTGGGCCGCAGGCAGGCAGAATTGGATACCCCCAGGTCCAGGACGCCGACAATCAAGTGTATCCATCTTCCACAATTCGTGACTTATCACATAGGACATAACCTTAGGAGCAACATTATTTGAGAGAGATACCCTTTTACTTTGGTTCTCCTTCACCACACTAAGTGTGGGTTTAATTAATTTTTCTGAGCTCCTTCTTGGGGAGATTGGTTGGAAAGGAAGCTTCCCCTCATCACCTAATTCATCATGACAAACAATAGGAGGAAATTGGGAAAAAATTTCCCTTTAATTAGTAGAAAAATTATTTTCATATTTCATTGGCGTTCCTGTCTTTCTATAATTGGCTATATAAGCATTATCATTGCAATTTACCAAAACATATGAATTTCCCTTAGATTAATTTCAATATCCTCTGTGAGAATGAATAACTCAAACCAACTATTTTTATGTGTCACTTCTTCACACCCCAAAAATAAACTAAGTTCATTATAAATTTCAAGGATGATCATGTTATTACAATATTTGGCCATGATTCGATCATGAAAATGCATACATGCATTTGAAAATAAGATGACCAACTTCATTGCAAAGTTCACAAGTAATGGGATGGAGAGAACATAATTTTCTAGCATAGTCATCTAATATTTTAAGCCACCATTTAGTTTTGTCATGTTTATGTTGATTTAAAGAAGATACTTTAAAGCACTCACCTCCCCAGAAATGGTGCTAGAAATAGCTTGATGTCTACTACACAGATTTAGTCCTATAGACTTTGTTGGGCCTCCAAGCACAGAGTTTTGTAGGACAGCAACAAATTTCCCTCAAGTGGATGAACTAATGTTTATCAATCTGTGAGAGGTGTTGGATGAAGATGGTCTCTCTCAAACAACCCTGCAATCAAATACAAAGAGTCTCTTGTGTCCCCAGCACACCCAATACAATTGTTAGTTGTATAAGTGCTCTAGTTCAGCGAAGAGATGATGATAGATGTGTAATATGGATGGTAGAAATAGCTTTTATAATCCAAATAGATAAAAATAGCAAGGTAGCAGGTAACAAAAGTGTGTGAACATGGTGTCTCAATGCTTGGAAACAAGGCCTAGGGTTCATACTTTCGCTAGTGCAATCTCTAAACAACATTAACATAATTGAATCACATGAAAATCCCTCAAAATGCAGCAAAGAATCACTCCAAAGTCTATTCCTATTGAAGAAAGTAGGATGAAATCATGTAGGCAGTAAGCCACCTCAAAGTTGTGTTTCCAATCAATCTATTGAACCACCCCCAAAGTGTCATGAATAATTCTAGAGATTGTACTACAACAACACCATATGATATGTATTAATCAACTCGTATGTCACCTAGATTACCCCAATGTCACCACGTGAATCCATGAGTTAGACATGCATCAAGTGATCTCATATCCAAGATATTCAATTCAATCATAAAGAAACCTCAAAGAGCAAGACTCAATTCACCACAAAAGAGATAGAGGGGAAGAACATCATAAGATCAAATTATGTTAATAAAGCTCATGATACATCAAGATCATGTGAAATCAAGAACATGAGAGAGAGATAAACACATAGCTTCCAATACAAACCCTCAACCCCGAGGATGAACTACTCACACGTCACCATGGAGGCAGCAAGGATGATGAAGATGGCCTCCGTGATGGCTTCCCCCCCCCCCCTTGCAGGGTGTCGGAAAAGGCCTCCAGATGAGATCGCTTCGGAATAGAGCCTTGCGGCGGCGGAGTAAAACATCTAGGTTTCTTTCTGGGGTTTCTCGATCTATAGGAATTTTCAGCATTGGAATCACGCCAAAAAGA
>NC_041381.1:311938786-311963594 GCF_002162155.2 Triticum dicoccoides | reverse complement strand
GCGTTGAGGGTCTCTTATGCTCCAAAAAAATCGTCAAAATATTTCGTCGTGTTTGGACCTTCATAGGTTTCAATTTTGTGTAAAACCAAAAACAAGCAGAAAATAACAACTGGCATTGGGCACTAGATTAATATGTTAGTCCATAATAATACTAATAATAATAATAATAATAATAATAATAATAATAATAATAATAATAATAATAATAATAATAATAAGTGCACCAAAATCATATAGAAGTCATGTAAATATAGGATGAATACTTCATAAAGTTGGTTGCCGCGCTGGCTAGGAATGGCCTGGGAGTGGCCTCGTTAACTTTGGGGAGCTCGGGGTTGCCGCCAAGGCAAGCGTCGCATGCCGTCCAAGAGCTCTGGGGAATAAGCGGCTTAGCTTAGTCATGGCGGTCGCATGGTCAGTAGAGGCATTGCGATAATGACTATTCGACCATTCTGGCCAGCAAAGGCACTACGATGGAAATGATGGGCGACTACTGGGTGGAGTCGGCCCGAATCGGTGTGGCAGAGGGACTATTGTGGCCGTTCAGGGTGAGAGGTCATGCAGCGGAGTCGAGGCTGAGCCGGGGGAAGATGGAGGACTCACAGCAATGGTGTTGGTGACCACGATCCTGCCGGCGGCTGTTGAGGGAGAGGCAGGTGCAGCAGAAGGAAGTTTCAATGTGGCAGTTAGTTTGTGTGTGGCTTCAATTTTGTTTTGCGGTAGCCGCGTGGCTGTTTTATATTTGCAGCACTTGGGGCCAAAATATGGGGTTGTCCCCAAAAAATTACAACATCATATATAGGGCATCTGTTGGAGATGTGTTTTTTGGTCCAAATGCCCTAAAATTCAGGGGGGGGGGGTTGCACTTGATGCTCATAAGTCACGTGCCACCACATTTTCTTCTTGACAAATCTAGCTCCTAGTTGCTAACAATCTTCATGAACTATTGTTTATGGCCGCCTTGATTGACTACCATCTAGGCATTGTTTGCACAACCTTAAGACGATAAGAGCCATCACTCGTACATGAAGGTTCAATTGAAACATGCAAACATGCTCATTACTCATGCTCCGAGCCCCCATTGGCGCAGGAACCTCAACCCACATGGTTACTTCACTGTAATACATGTGCCATCATAGAAATGGAGAAAATACAAGTGTATGTGGTGTCTACACAATGAAATACCATTGAAATGTCGATGTTGGACACACAAATGTAAACGAGGAGACGAGGAACGTGTACACAATGAGAACACATTACATTAGTGCCTCTTCCTAGAAAGGATATGAGAAAGGGTTGTTGATGCAAAGCATGCCACGGACATCACCAAGTCGTGTTCCCCATCGTTAAGAGACACGTGCATCATACACTTGATATATGCAAGGGCAAAACTTCTCCTTTACACGTGTCTACCAAACACCTTTGAGTATGGTATACTACCTGACCCTCCTCAATAGATTTGAGTGGAGCATCACACATGTCGAGGGGGAGTGCAAGCACAAGAGTACGCCTACACCACCCGTGAGGGAATCTTGAAAACAGAGATAGAAGCGCAAGAGGAAGGACTTGGGCTTCCCAAAAACAAATGGTCGGACAGTTCGGCTACAACTTCGCGCATACTTGAGAGCCAAAAATCAAGCTGGAAAAAAATTCCCCATTTCTGTGTGACAACTTCGTCAAGAAACCTAGACTATCCGGCCATCCTCCCAGACTATCCGCCCACTAGATTTCTGCAGCCGATTGACGCTCGCCAATCCGAGGAGGTGCCTTGCATCAATGACCAGATTGTCTATGTACTTTTCAACCAAACTATCCAGCGACCTACCTACATGAAGGAATTTGGCACACGGGACATGTATCCCCTTTCTCGCCTACCTCACTTACCTCTTCATGGGTGTACCTATATATACCTGATCGGAGTGCTTACCGGCAAATCCCTCAATAGGGTATTCGTCCAGGCAAGTAGATCATATGGCAACAGGGGCATAATTTTACCTAGGTTCGGACCCTAGGTTCAGATGTTGTCTATTTAACTATCCTAACCTCGGCTTATATGGGTATTAGGGTCTAGGTTTACAAGGTTCTAAGTCAGTCAGGAGGATTCCTCCATAGGCCGATTGCCTTGTCTAGTACTTCAATCCTTCCGGGCCGACCACATTGAAGGGCCATGGGCCGAGTTGATTGGCCCATGAAATAACATACCTAGGGGGCCCAGGCCACCTTAGTCAGGTCAGCTTCCGTTAAGGTGAGGAACCTTTGGGTCATAGCACCATCAGTAGCCCATGAACTGGTATTTGAATCTGGATGGTTCCTAGTCGAGGTCGATTTGCTCGCGCCAACATGTGCCATCTTGTCAAAGTCGAAGCCGGTTCATGAAGCTACTTTGGTCTTGAATTTGTTGATTTAGATAGCTAGTCTCCATAGTCAGGTCATCCTACAAAGCCGGCTCCCGTGGGCCGGTTTTCTGTCTAGTGTGTATTAAAATACTTTTGAAGCCAGAGCCTGAGTCCTTCGAAGGGACCGGGCCAGGCTCTAGCTCAACTAGTCAAAGGGAACCACATCGGTCAGGCCAATCATTAGTCAACATGATGTGCACGTAGAATTGTGGGACCCACATGAGCCATGTCTTGACATCCATCATGACGTGACTGCACGACGCATCTCGGACCCCAAAACTATTAACAAAAATGCCCCGATCCCCATGCGAATTAAGAAAGGTTATGGGGTATGTACATGCTTGTATCTCCATATGCCATGACATTATGCATGCCTCTTCCCATATTGCAACGGCTGATAAGGAAAGAACCACTATGGTCATGACGCCTGCCCATTTTATCCTCTTTTCCTCCATCATTCTTTCTCCCATCAAGCGCTCTGCCGCCATTCCTGTTGCTACTCTTCTCGAGCTTTCCACCCGTTTCTCTCCACTCCGCTCATGTGCACGCACCTCCTCCATGCCGCCCAAGTCAAGAAAGACCCAGGCACCGAGGGGCACCATTGTGGGCAAGAAGGGCGCAACCGGCAAGAATGTCACCGAAAACAAGGGGAAATTGAAGGTGGCATCGTAAACCAATGGCAAGAGGATGATGTCCACCACCAACAAAGGGCATCCCGCGCACTTTCATCGACTTGGGGTATATGCCGCCACCGAAAGTCGTTGGGTGCCACTCGCCGACGATGACCAACGAGGATGGGAAGACATCACCGAGGTGATTCCACACCCGCGCGCTGATGAGTGGGTATGCTTTGTTCCATTCGCATGGTGTGGATTTTCCTCCTCACCCCTTCTTCTAGATCTTCTGCATTTTTTACAGCCTTCAACCCCATCATCTGACTCCAGATTGTGTCCTCCACATTGCCTGTTTTGTAGCCTTGTCTGAGCTTTTCCTCGACATTGAGCCACACTTCTTCCTCTAGCGCCGCTACTTCTTTATCAAACTCCAGACAAATGTGCTGGAGACTTGAGAATGTGGAGGATCCACCATCACCAAGGTGGCTGGATCTAGATATCTCAACTAAGAAATGGCCGAGACCAACAAAAAGTGGGAATAGGGGTGGTTCTACATCTCGGATATTAAATGTTGTAATGTGACAATGTTCGGGCCTATCGAGGTCTTCACCTCGGTTCCGCCAAAGAAGCACAACTCTTGGAGCACGATATACACACTGACAAGAACCAAAGAGATTACCAGGCTGCATAAAGTACAATCAACTTCCCCGCTAAAATCGAATGGATCAGCTTCATGGCCATTGAACCATTGACTAAGGTAGGTGAAAAAAAATTCTAGGTTTTTCATTTCTTCCTTGCCAATCTGCTAGCTCTGCTTTGCTTAGAAATGGCAGGAAATCTTTGAATCCACATCATCCATGACATCCCAACCTAAGGACCCGGTGGATGCCAATCTGCAGTAGCTTCTTCTGGTCAATATTACCCAGGATGATAAAGGGGTTGCTGACATCGGGGGGCTGAGGTGACGAAAGGAGACCGGAAGTGTAGACGTGTCCTAGAGCACCAAGGATGAGGATACCTGCTCGAGGAAGTTAATTATCAGGAAGATAGGTAATTATGAAGTTGAGTCAGACTCAATGCCCGACCACTTCAGAAGATAGATAGAAAATGAAGGTCATTCCCTATGCTTCAGCCATATGTTCTATCATGTATGCAATGTTGTGTACCAGACCTGATGTGTGCCTTGCTATAAACATAGCATGGAGGTACCAAAGTAATCCCGGAGTGGAGCACTGGACAGCGGTCAGGAACATCCTAAAATACCTGAAAAGGACTAAGGATATGTTTCTCGTTTATGGAGGTGAAAAAGAGCTCGTCGTAAACGGTGATGTCGATGCAAGCTTTGACACTAATCCGGATGAGTCTAAGTCGCAAACCAGATACGTATGTTTATTGAATGGAGGAGCTGTCAGTTGGTGCAGTTTCAAGCAGAGCGTCGTGGCGGGATCTACGTGTGAAGCGGAGTACATTGCTGCTTCGGAAGCAGCAAATGAAGGAGTTTGGATGAAGGAGTTCATATCCGATCTAGGTGTCATACCTAGTGCATCGGGTCCAATGAAAATCTTTTGTGACAATACTGGTGCAATTGCCTTGGCAAAGGAATCCAAATTTCACAAGAGAACCAAGCACATCAAGAGACGCTTCAATTCCATCTGTCATCAAGTGTCAGAAGGGGACATAGAGATTTGCAAGATACACATGGATCTGAATGTTGCAGACCCGTTGACTAAGACTCTTCCACGAGCAAAACATGATCAGCACCAAAGCTCCATGGGTGTTAGAATCATTACTATGTAATCTAGATTATTGACTCTAGTGCAAGTGGAAGACTGAAGGAAATATGCCCTAGAGGCAATAATAAAGTTATTATTTATTTCCTTAATTCATGGTAAATGTTTATTATTCATGCTAGAATTGTATTAACCGGAAACTTAGTACATGCTAGAATTGTATTAACCGGAAACTTAGTACATGCTAGAATTGTATTAACCGGAAACTTAGTACAGCACCAAAACTTAGACAAAACATATAGTCCCTAGTATGCCTCTACTTGACTAGCTCATTAATCAAAGATGGTTATGTTTCCTAACCACGGACATGTGTTGTCATCTGATGAACGGGATCACATCATTAGGAGAATGATGTGATGGACATGACCCATCCATTAGCTTAGCATTATGATCGTGTCAGTTTCATTGCTACTGCTTTCTTCATGACTTATACAAGTTCCTCAGACTATGAGATTATGCAACTCCCGAATACCGGAGGAACACTTTGTGTGCTACCAAACGTCACAACGTAAATGGGTGATTATAAAGGTGATCTACAGGTGTCTCCGAAGGTATTTGTTGGGTTGGCATAGATCGAGATTAGGATTTGTCACTCCATGTTTCGGAGAGGTATCTCTAGGCCCTCTCGGTGATACTCATCACTATAAGCCTTCCAAGCATTATGACTAATGAGTTAGTTGCGGGATGAAGTATTACGGAACGAGTAAAGATACTTGCCGGTAACGATATTGAACTAGGTATGATGATACCGACGATCAAATCTCGGGCAAGTAACATACCGATGACAAAGGGAACAACGTATATTGTTATGTGGTTTGACCGATAAAGATCTTCGTAGAATATGTAGGAACCAATATGAGCATCCAGGTTCCACTATTGGTTATTGACCGGCGACGTGTCTCGGTCATGTCTACATAGTTCTCTAACCCATAGGGTCCGCACGCTTAATGTTCAATGACGATTGGTATTATGAGTTTATGTGATATGATGTACTGAAGGTTGTTCAGAGTCCTGGATGTGATCACAGACATGACGAGGAGTCTCGAAATGGTCGAGACATAAAGATTGATATATTGGACGACATATTCGGACACCGGAATTGTTCCGAAGAAGTTTCGGATAAAACGGGAGTGCCGGAGGATTATCGGAACCCCCGGGGGAACTAATGGGCCTCCATGGACCTTAGTGGAGAGAGAGAGGGGTGGCCAGGGCAGGCCGTGCACCCCCTCCCTCTTGAGTCTGAATAGGATAAGGAAGGGGGGCGGCGCCCCCCTCTCCTTCTCCCTCTCCCTCTCCTTCCTTCCTCCTCTCTCCCTTTTGGTGGAAACCTACTAGGACTTGGATTCCTAGTAGGATTCCCCTCTTGGGGGCGCACCAAGGAGGGCCGGCCGGCTTCCCCTCTCCTCCTTTATATACGGGGAGGGGGACACCCCATAGACACACAAGTTGATCAGGTCGATCTTTTAGCCGTGTGTGGTGCCCCCCTCCACAGATTTCCACCTCGGTCATATCATCGTAGTGCTTAGGCGAAGCCCTGCGCCGGTAACTTGATCATCACCGTCACCACGCCATCATGCTGACGGAACTCTCCCTTGGCCTCAGCTGGATCTAGAGTTTGAGGGACGTCACCGAGCTGAACGTGTGCAGATCGCGGAGGTGCCGTGCATTCGGTACTTGATCAGTTGGATCGCAAAGACGTTCGACTACATCAACCACATTACATAACGCTTCCGCTTTCGGTCTATGCATAGATGTTATATGCATGAGTAGAACACAAAGAGTTGTGGGTGATAATAGTCATACTACTTACCAGCATGTCATACTTTGATTTGGCGGTATTGTTGGATGAAGCGGCCCAGACCGACATTACATGACCGCATTCATGAGACTGGTTCTACCGACGTGCTTATGCACATAGGTGGCTGACGGGTGTCTGTTTCTCCAACTTTAGTTGAATCGAGTGTGGCTACGCCCGGTCCTTGTTGAAGGTTAAAACAAGACACTTGACGAAAAATCGTTGTGGTTTTGATGCGTAGGTAAGAACGGTTCTTGCTAGAAGCCCGTAGCAGCCACGTAAAACTTGCAACAACAAAGTAGAGGATGCCTAACTTGTTTTTGCAGGGCTTGTTGTGATGTGATATGGTCAAGGCATGATGTGATATAAATTTTTGTATGAGATGATCATGTTCTGTAACAAATTTATCGGCAACTGGCAGGAGCCATATGGTTGTCGCTTTATTGTATGCAATGCAATCACCATGTAATTTTTGCTTTACCTTATCACTAAGCGGTAGCGATAGTCATAGTAACAATAGTTGGCGAGACGACAACAATGCTACGATGGAGATCAAGGTGTCGCGCCGGTCACAATGGAGATAATGACGATGCTTCGGTGATGGAGATCATGAGCACAAGATAATGATGGCCATATCATGTTACATATTTTGATTGCATGTGACGTTTATCTTTTATTCATCTTATTTTACTTAGTACGACGGTACCATTATAAGATGATCCCTTACAAAATTTCAAGATACAAGTGTTCTCCCTGAGTATGCACCTTTGCTACAGTTCGTCGTGCCAAGACACCACGTGCTGATCGGGTGTGATAAGCTCTACGTTCACATACAATGGGTGCAAGCCAGTTTTTGCACATGCAGAATACTCGGGTTAAACTTGACGAGCCTAGCATATGCAGATATGGCCTCGAAACACTGAGACCGAAAGGTTGAACTTGAATCATATAGTAGATATGATCAACATAGTGATTACCATTGAAAACTACTCCATCTTACGTGATGATCGGACGTGGTTTAGTTGACTTGGATCACGTGATCACTTAGATGACTAGAAGGATGTCTATCTAAGTGGGAGTTCTTAAGTAATATGATTAATTGAACTTTAATTTATCATGAACTTAGTCTTGATAGTTTTTTTGCATATCTATGTTGTCGTAGATCAATGGCCCGTGCTACTGTTCCTTTGAATTTTAATGCGTTCCTAGAGAAAGCTAAGTTGAAAGATGATGGCAGCAACTACACGAACTAGGTCCGTAACTTGAGGATTATCCTCATTGTTGCAAAGAAGAATTACATCCTGGAAGCACCGTTAGGTGTACCATCGGCGCCCGCCCGCAACTACAAACATTGTGAATGCATGGCAGACGCGTGTTGATGACTACTCGATAGTTCAGTGTGCCATGATATACGGCTTAGAATCAGGACTTCAAAGATGGTTTGAACGTCATGGAGCATATGAGATGTTCCAAGAGTTGAAGTTAATATTTCAAGAAAATTCCCGAGTTGAGAGATATGAAGTCCCCAACAAGTTCTACAGCTGCAAAATGGAGGAGAATAGTTCTGCCAGTGAACACATACTCAGAATGTCTGGGTAACATAACCACTTGACTCAGCTGGGAGTTAATCTTCCTGATGATAGTGTCATTGACAGAGTTCTTCAATCACTGCCACCAAGCTATAAAGGCTTCGTGATGAACTATAATATGCAAGGGATGAACAAGACTATTCCCGAGCTCTTCGCAATGCTAAAGGCTGTGGAGGTAGAAATAAAAAAGGAGCATCAAGTGTTGATGGTCAACAAGACCACTAGTTTCAATAAAAAGGGCAAAGGGAAGAAGGGGAACTTGAAGAAGAGCGGCAAAAAGGTTGTTGCTCAAGAGAAGAAACCCAAGTCTGGACCTAAGCCTGAAACTGAGTGCTTCTACTGCAAAGGGACTGGTCACTAGAAGGGAACTGCCCCAAGTAATTGGTGGATAAGAAGGATGGCAATGTGAAAGGTATATTTGATATACATGTTATTGACGTGTACCTTACTAATGCTCGTAGTAGCGCCTGGGTATTTGATACTAGCTCTACTGCTCATATTTGCAACTCGAAACAGGGGCTACGAATTAAACAAAGATTCTCTAAGGACGAGGTGACGATGCGCGTGGGAAATGGTTCCAAGGTCGATGTGATCGCCGCCGGCACGCTACCTCTACATCTTCCATTGGGATTAGCTTTAGACCTAAATAATTGTTATTTGGTGCCAGCGTTGAGCATGAACATTATATCTAGATCTTGTTTGATGCGAGACGGATATTCATTTAAACCAGGGAATAATGGTTGTTCTATTTATATGAGTAATACCTTTTATGGTCATGCACCCTTGCTGAGTGGTCTATTTTTGTTGAATCTCGATAGTGATGATACACATATTCATAATATTGAAGCCGAAAGATGCAAAGTTAATAATGATAGTGCAACTTATTTGTGGCACTGCCGTTTGGGTCATATCGGTGTAAAGCGCATGAAGAAACTCCATGTTGATGGACTTTTGGAATCACTTGGTGCTTGCAAACCGTGCCTTATGGGCAAGATGACTAAAACTCCGTTCGTCGGAACAATGGAACGAGCTACTAACTTGTTGGAAATAATACATACCGATGTATGCGGTCCAATGAGTGTTGAGGCTCGTGGTGGGTATCGTTATTTTCTTACCTTCATAGATGATTTGAGCATATATGGTTATATCTTCTTGATGAAACATAAGTCTAAAACATTTGAAAAGTTCAAAGAATTTCAGAGTGAAGTGGAAAATCATCGTAAGAAGAAAATAAAGTTTCTACAATCTGATCGTGGAGGAAAATATTTGAGTTATGAGTTTGGTCTTCATTTGAAACAACATGGGATAGTTTCACAATTAATGCCACCTGGAACACCATAGAGAAATGGTGTGTCTGAACGTCATAACCGTACTTTATTGGATATGGTGTGATCTATGATGTCTCTTACTGATTTACCGCTATCGTTTTGGGGTTATGCTTTAGAGACGGCTGCATTCACTTTAAATAGGGCACCATGAAAATCCGTTGACACGACGCCTTATGAACTGTGGTTTGGCAAGAAACCAAAGTTGTCGTTTCTTAAAGTTTGGGGCTATGATGCTTATGTGAAAAAGCTTCAACCCGGTAAGCTCGAACCCAAATCGGAGAAGTGCATCTTCATAGGATACCCAAAGGAAACTATTAGGTACACCTTCTATCACAGATCCGAAGGCAAAATCTTTGTTGCTAAGAATGGATCCTTTCTAGAGAAGGAGTTTCCTTGAAAGAAGTGAGTGGCAGGAAAGTAGAACTTGATGAGGTAATTGTACCTTCTCCCTTATTGGAAAGTAGTTCATCACATAAATCGGTTCCAGTGATTCCTACATCAATTAGCAAGGAAGTTAATGATGATGATCATGAAACTTCAGATCAAGTTACTACCGAACCTTGTAGGTCTTCCAGAGTAAGATCTGCACCAGAGTGGTACGGTAATCCTGTTCTGAAAGTCATGTTACTAAACCATGATGAACCTACAAACTTTAAGGAAGCGATGAAGAGCCCAGATTCCGCGAAATGGCTTGAGGCCATGAAATCTGAGATGGGGTCCATGTATGAGAACATAGTGTGGACTTTCATGGACTTTCCCGATGATCGGCAAGCCATAGAAAATAAATGAATCTTTAAGAAGAAGACTGACGCAGACGGTAATGTTACTGTTTACAAAGCTCGACTTGTTGCAAAAGGTTTTCGACAAGTTCAAGGAGTTAACTACGATGAGACTTTCTCGCCCATAGTGATGCTTAAGTCTGTCCGAATCATGTTAGCAATTGTTGCATTTTATGATTATGAAAATTGGCAAATGGATGTCAAAACTGCATTCCTGAATGGATTTCTGGAAGAAGAGTTGTATATGATGCAACCAGAAGGTTTTGTCGATCCAAAGGGTGCTAACAAAGTGTGCAAGCTCCAGCGATCCATTTATGAACGTGTGCAGATCGCGGAGGTGCCGTGCGTTCGGTACTTGATCGGTTGGATCGCAATACGTTCGACTACATCAACCGCATTACATAATGCTTCCGCTTTTGGTCTACGAGGGTACGTGGACACACTCTCCCCCCGTTGCTATTCATCACCTAGATAGATCTTGCGGATCGTAGGAAATTTTTTGAAATTACTGCGTTCCCCAACACCGGCTCCCTTCGCAACCACTACAGGTGCAGCGTCACTACTTCCTCCACCTCGTGAAATAAAGAAGAGGATCATGTGCACCAAGTAAGTAACGATACTCCTTTCAACTTATGATTTATGATTGAATTGTTATTATGCCCACTCCTTCGGTTTCCATAGGAAACAGAGAAACTTGGGTGACGATCTGCCCGGCTAATCCAGCCACACCACCAACCAACCACTCCTTTCCGAAGTTCTGAGGACCATCGAGGGATCCCTGATGGCGACGCCATTCTCCATGGTTCCACCGCCAGAAGGTGCGATAGCGCCAGAGGTGACAACAAGTGTGTCAGAGCTTACGTGGATGCATTGGAGCACGCCAGCCCGGTCATCCCTCCTGGCAAGGAAACCATGCCAATCATCGTGCATGTGGTCGTTGTCAGTACCAAAGACCCTTCTGCCAGTTTGCTCGCGAGGGGTGATGAAGAAAATGACTCCAGCTCACGGGACTAGGAAAAGCGAGATGGACGTCGGGGCACCACTGCAGGATCTGGTCAACCCACGCCATAAGCAACGCAAGAGCTGGTCATGGCCGAAAAATACACTAGCTACCCCGATTCCTCAAGTTTTGTCTTCAAACCGGTCGCCTTTTGATGTGGAGGCCATGGTGACCTCATGTCCCTGACGTGCCCTGCCTCGTTCCTCATCCAGTGCGGCCATCGGGCGAGTCCCGTCATAAATGCCTATGGACTCCTCAGAGGCGTGGAACTTGATCTAGCAACGGACCACTAAGCTGCCTTGGTTCAATGCGCACTTGATCTAGGAGTAAAGGACCACTCTAACCAGCATGCTCGAAGCCTGCAAGACCACTGCAGACACTGTGAAGTAGCTGACTATTGCCTTTGAGTCGTTTGTTGAGGTAAATGCCCTTGCCGACTTTGTGTATTGATTTTCTCATATATGTTGCAGCCCTTGGGTTGTAGGTTGGTTTTATGAATCTGGCATGCAGCTTGAAGTTTCTCCTTTTTTGTTGAATTGTTCATCCAGTAGCCCTTGAGCCAATGTCCGGCTTACATCGTAAGACAGACTATGGGTCATTTTGTTTAGAACTTTGGTTTTTTCCGCACATTATCCCTTACCCTCGAGTCTCAGACCAAGAGGCACGGGGCAGAGTTTTCCATGCAATACCCAATCTACTCGTCTAGCTTGATACCCTACCTAGCGTGACACTTTTGATATGTTTTCTGGCATATCCCTCGAAAGGGTATCCAACCAAATGGGTAATCAAATGGCAATAGATGTAGAGTTTACCTAGGTTCAGGCACATCTCAAGTATATTTATTGTATAGGGGTTACAAAGATCAAAGAACTGAGAAAATCTCTAGGTTAGGATGTTTTCTATTCGATTATCCTGACCACGGCTTACATGGATACCGGGGTGATGACCCACAATTATATGGGATCAATTGTAGCTCTTTTCGATAAGTAAGAGTGTCGAACCCAACGAGGAGTAGAAGGAAATAACAAGTGGTTTTCAGCAAGGTAATGTCAGCAAGTGCTGAAATTGTAAGTAACAGAGTAGTTTGATAGCAAGATATTTGTAACGAGCAAGTAATCATAGCAGTAACAAAAGTGCAGCAAGGTATCCCAATCCTTTTGAATCAAAGGAGAGGCCAAAACGGTCTCTTATAATAAGCAAAGCGTTCTTGAGGGTACACGGGAATTTCATCTAGTCACTTTCATCATGTTGGTTCGATTCGTGTTCGCTACTTTGATAATTTGATATGTGGATGGACCAGTGATTAGGTGTTGTTATTACTTGAACAAACCTCCTACTTATGATTAACCCCCTCGCAAGCATCCGCAACTACGAAAAAAGTATTAAGAATAAATTATAACCATAGCATTAAACTTTTGGATCCAATCGGTCCCTTACGGAATAGCGCATAAACTAGGGTTTAAACTTCTGTCACTCTCGCAACCCATCATTTAGTAACTACTCCAGAATGCATTCCTTAGGCCCAAATATGGTGAAGTGTCATGTAGTCTGCGTTCATAACATACATACTATCAAAATATCGAACACATATCAAGTTCACATGATTACTTGCAACATGATTTCTCCCGTGACTTCAAGAACAAAAGTAAGTACTCACAAGTGATAAACATGCTCAAGATCAGAGGGGTATTAAATAGCATAATGGATCTGAACATATAATCTTCCACCAAATAAACCATATAGTAATCAACTACACGATGTAATCAACACTACTAGTCATTCACAAGCACCAACCTATAGTACCGGTACAAGGATTGAACACAAGAGATGAACTAGGGTTTGAGAGGAGATGGTGTTGTTGAAGATGTTGATGGAGATTGCCCTCCCGAAGATGGGAGAGTTGTTGGTGATGATGATGACGATGATTTCCCCCTCCGGGAGGAAAGTTCCCCCAGCGGAATCGCTCCGCCGGAGGGCAAAAGTGCTCCTGCCCAAGTTCCGCCTCGAGACGGCGGCGCTCCATCCTGAAATTCCTCTCCTTATTTTTTTTCTAGGTCAAAATTACTTATATACCAGAAGATGGGCACCGGAGGTGGGCCTGGATGAGCACAACCCACCAGGGCGCGCCTGGGCTCCCTGGCGCGCCCAGGTGGGTTTGTGCCCACCTGGTGGGCCCCCTCTTGTACTTATTGGCTCCAATATTCCTCATATATTCCATAAAAAATCTCTGTAATGTTTCAGCTTGTTTGGAGTTGTGGAGAATAGGTAGCCCGGCGTAGCTTTTCCAGGTCCAAATTTCCAGCTGCCGGAATTCTCCCTCTTTGTGTGTACCTTGCATATTATGAGAGAAAAGGCATTAGAATTACTCCAAAAGGCATTATTATGCATAAAAACATCATAAATAACAGTAGGAAAACATGATGCAAAATGTACATATCAACTCCCCCAGGCTTAGACCTCGCTTGTCCTCAAGCGAAAACCGAAATCGAAAAACATGTCAACATGCTTAGAGAGAGAGAGAGAGAGGTGTCAATAAAAATAAAATACGGACATAGAAGCATCATGTTGATTATTATAACAGCAACAAAATTTAACATAAAATCTTTATCATGGAACTTTTATCATAGACTTCTCATGAATTAGTAACAATTCATCACACTATCGAAGTATAAAGCATAAACTCTTTTAGAAACCATAAACTCTTTTAGAAACCAACAAACTATGTTCTTAGTCAACTTTGCAACTAAAATTCATCATTTTTTCAGGAAGGGTCATGTATCGAAGCCTTTAGGCAAGTCCACATACTCAACCATCATATAGTCTTCTATGATTTCTAACACTCAATGCATACACATGAGCAAAATGTCTCAACCGGACACATAGAAAGATAGGGGCTTATAGTTTCGCCTCCCAACGTATTCACCTCAAGGGTGATGTTAACAATAATAACTCATGCTACCATATTCAACTGGACATATATCTTTCCTCACCACATGATGCTTGCCAAAGGATAAAATTAAAAAGGAATAGAGAGAAAAACTTTGACTCATGCATAAGAGTAAATACATAAAAGTAAAAGATAGGGAAGCAGATGTTGCCATGCGCTTATTTGTTTGTATGCTCAACCCCTTAGTGTAAAAGAACATCACATTGTATTGCTCCTTGTGATGGCAACCTTTATTATGCAGTTTGTCGCTTTTATTCTTCACCATCACAAGTTCGTACAACGCTCAATTTTCTCTTACACTAAATGATATTACACTTTTGGAAGCAATTTTTATTGCCTTATTGCACCAATGACAACTTACTTGAAGGATCTAACTCAATCCTTAGGTAGGTATGGTGGACTCTTGAAAATAAGATTTGGGTTTAAGGGTTTTTGGATGCACAAGTAGTATCTCTACTTAGTGCGGAATTTTTGGCTAGCAAGATAGGGGGGCAAACACCACATGTTAAAGGATCTATGACAATATAACTTCTATGTGAATATGAACAACATAAATTATTACGTTGTCTTCCTTGTCCAACGTCAACAATTTTGGCATATAATATTTTGATGGGGGCTCACAATCACAAAAGATTTCTAGGATAGTATATTTATATGTGAATCTTCTCTTCCCTTATTAATTCTTTCATGAATTGTATCATTGACCAATGCTATGTTTGTCAATCTCTAACAAAATTTTCTACTTACACTTTTCCTTATGTGGTGTCATCACCTACCATAAGATTAGCATATGATCTTTTTAATTTACTTACTTCCTTTTTATTGCAACATGAAAGTAAAGAAAGCAAAACCTCAAACTAAACTTTATTATATATCTCGCACACTATTACAAGGATAGATCACTAAGCAAGCTCTCGAAAAGAAAGGATCGAACTAAACTTTTATTCATCTAAGGCAAAAGATAGAACTAAAATAAGTAAAGGCAAAAGATAGTGGGGGTGATATGACACCGGGGCACCTCCCCCAAGCTTGGAGGAAGCCAAGGGGAGTGCCCATATCCGATAATCAATTTTCTTTTGGTGATGAAGAAGAAGGTGGTGGTGATGAAGCAGAGATCTTGTCCTCGGGTTTCCATGGCAGATGTCCACTATCATAAGAGGAGGAGTGAGTCTCACGGGTCCTGCAACCGGCAGCCAAACTCATACCTTTGAACCTTGCCTCATATTCAAAGACTTGGTTTTGGAGATCATAGATCTGGCTTTGGAGGAAGTTGATTTGCTCATTGAGGGTGAAGATGATGTCCTTCATGGACTTGCCATCCACCTTGAGATCATGGGTAAGGTCCGTGATCATGAGGTGATTGGTATTGAGTCCACGCTCCATCATCCCCTTGCACCAAAAGACCTCCTGCTCCATAGCTTCAAGCCTGGCCTCCATGGTTCCCGTCCCCTTGGGACCTTGCACCTCGCGGATGTGGAGCACCCCCTCATGCATCTGGATGACTTGAGGGTGCGGCACCACCTCCCGCAAATATGGGTTGATGACGTTCTTGAAGAACTTGTCCTTGGAGGAGCTTGAAGCGGCCATGGTAGATGGGATCTGACAGAAAACAGCAAGGAAAAGAAAACAGAAGATTTCTATGTGATACGGTGGTCAATAGGTTCGGGGGGTATATAAAGATTTTTTATCTTGGTAAACAAGCAAACTGTAGAAAAACAGAGTCCGGAAGGTACCCGAGATGGGCACAACCCACCTGGGCGCGCCCTGGTGTCTTGTGCCCACCAGGGTGCGTTTCCCGGTAGTTTCTTATTTCCTAATTTTTGTTATTTTCCAAAACTGACAAAAAATATTTTTGTGGATTTTTTGGAGTCTGTTTACTTACCGTATCACGTACCTCCATTTTTTCATGATTCTAGAGTGTTCTGGAAGGACTCTTTTATGTGTTCTTCCGGTGTCAAAGTTTGGATAATATTACTTTCAACATTAATGGGCATACTTGAGATATAATGTTTTATTCGTTGCCCATTAACAACCTTCGGGTTAGTGCCTTTGGTGTTATTTATTTTGATAGCTCTAGACCGATAAACCTCCTCGATAACATAGGGTCCTTCCCATTTGGAGAGGAGTTTTCCAGCAAAGAATCTAAAACGAGAGTTATACAAAAGAACATATTCTCCAACTTTAAACTCATGCTTTTGGATTCTTTTATCATGCCATCTTTTAACTCTTTCTTTAAATAACTTGGCATTTTCATAAGCTTGGGTTCTCCATTCATCTAAAGAGCTAATATCAAATAACCTCTTTTCATCGGCAAGTTTGAAGTCATAGTTGAGTTCTTTAATTTCCCACTATGCTTTATGTTCTAACTCAAGAGGCAAATGACAAGCTTTTCCATAAACCATTTTATAAGGAGACATACCCATAGGATTTTTATATGCTGTTCTATAAGCCCAAAGTGCATCATCTAATTTCTTAGACCAATTCTTCCGGGACCTATTGACAGTCTTTTGCAAAATTAATTTTATTTCTCTATTACTAAGTTCAACTTGACCACTAGACTGAGGATGATAAGGTGATGCAATTCTATGGTTAACATCATACTTCGCAAGCATTTTATGGAAAGCACCATGAATAAAGTCTGAACCACCATCAGTCATTAAATATCTAGGAACTCCAAACCTTGGGAAAATAACTTCCTTAAGCATTTTAATAGAGGTGTTGTGATCAGCACTACTGGTTGGAATAGCTTCTACCCATTTAGTAACATAATGAACAACAACCAAAATATGTTACCCATTAGAGGAAGGAAAAGGTCCCATGTAATAAAATCCCCAAACATCAAATGGTTCAACAACAAGTGAATAATTCATAGGCATTTCTTGACACTTACCGATATTACCTATTCTTTGACATTCATCACAAGATAAGACGGACTTACGGGCATCATTGAAGAGAGTAGGCCAATAAAATCCAGACTGCAATACCTTATGAGCAGCTCTGTCTCTCGCATGATGCCCTCCATAAGCTTCGGAGTGACATTTCCATAGGATTTATCCCTATTCATGCTCAGATACACAAGGTCTAATAATACCATCCACTCCTTTATAAAGATGTGGGTCATCCCAAAAGTAATGTCTTAAATCATAGAAGAATTTTTCTTTTGTTGGTATGTAAAGCTAGGTGGTAAATGTTTAGCAACGATATAATTAGCATAATCAACATACCAATGAGTGTTATGAGAAACATTTATTGCAGCTAACTGCTCATCAGGAAAACTATCATCAATAGGTAGTGGGTCATCAAGCACATTTTCCAGCCTAGACAAGTTATCAGCTACGGGGTTCTCAGCTCCTTTTCTACCAGTGATATGTAAATCAAATTCTTGTAGCAAGAGAACCCATCGAATAAGTCTAGGTTTAGCATCTTTCTTTTCCATAAGATATTTTATAGCAGCATGATCGGTGTGAACAATTACTTTTGAATCAACAATGTAAGACCTAAATTTATCGCAAGCAAACACCACTGCTAGGAATTCTTTTTCAGTAGTAGCATAATTTCGTTGAGCACTGTCTATAGTTTTACTAGCATAATGAATAACATTCAATTTCTTATCAACTCTTTGTCCTAGAACAGCACCAACAGCATAATCACTAGCATCACACATAATTTCTAAAGGCAAGTTCCAATCAGGTGGTTGAACAATGGGTGCAGAAATTAAGGCTTTCTTGAGTGTTTCGAAGGCTTCTAAACAATCATCATCAAAAACAAAAGGAACATACTTTTGCAAAAGATTCGTAAGAGGCCTAGAAATTTTAGAAAGTCTTTGATAAATCTCCTATAGAAACCAGCGTGACCTAAGAAATTACAAATACCTTTGATATCTTTAGGACATGGCATTTTCTCAATTGCATCAACCTTATCTTTGTCCACTTCAATACTTCTTTCAGAAATTTTATGGCCCAAAACAATACCTTCATTAACCATAAAGTGGCACTTCTCCCAATTCAAGACAAGATTTGTTTGCTCACATCTCTGCAAAACTGGATCAAGATTGCTTAAACAATCATCAAAAGACTTCCCATAAATAGAGAAGTCATACATGAAAACCTCAACAATCTTTTCACAAAAGTCAGAGAATATAGCAGTCATACATCTTTGAAAGCTAGCAGGTGCATTGCATAAACCAAAAGGCATACATCTATAAGCATAAGTTCCAAAGGGACAAGTGAAAGTGGTCTTTTCTTGATTAGGTTGAGAAATATGTACTTGTGAAAACCAGAGTATCCATCAAGGAAGCAAAAATGTGTGTGCTTAGATAATATTTCTAGCATTTGATCAATAAAAGGCAGAGGGTAATGATCTTTTCTAGTTGCTTTGTTTAATTTTCTAAAATCAATTACCATTCTATAGCCCGTAACAATTTTTTGTGGAATAAGTTCATTCTTATCATTAGGAACGACAGTAATACCTCCTTTCTTAGGGACACAATGAACAGGATTTACCCATCTGCTATCAGCTATGGGATAGATTATACCTGCTTCTAGAAGTTTTAATATTTCCATTCTTACCACCTCTTTCATCTTCGGATTTAACTGACGTTGGTGATCAACAACGGGTTTATCATCAGGTTCCATATTAATATTTTGTTGACATAGAGTGGGACTAATGCCCTTAAATCATCAAAAGTATATCCAATAGCAGCTCGGTGCTTCCTTAGAACTTTCAATAATCTTTCTTCTTCATGTTCTGAAAGGTTAGCACTAATAATAACAGGATATATCTTCTTTTCATCAAGATAAGCATATTTCAAAGTGTCTGGCAATTGTTTTAATTCAAACACAGGATCACCTTTAGGTGGAGGAGGACCTCCTAGAGTTTCAATAGGCAAATTGTGTTTAAGCAGAGGACGTTGTTCAAAGAAAATCTGATCTATTTCATTTCTTTCATGCATATGTAATTCGTTTTCGTGGTCTAGCAGATATTATTCTAGTGGATCAGTAGGAGGCACAGCAATAGAAGCAAGACCAATTATTTCATCCTTACTAGGCAATTCTTTTTCATGAAGCTTTCTGCTAAACTTGGAAAATTAAACTCATGAGACTCACCACCAAAACTAACACCGACAGTTTGTTTCTCACAATCTATTTTAGCATTAACGGTGTTCAAGAAAGGTCTACCAAAGATAATGGGACAAAAGTAATCTTGTGGGTTTGGCACCTATGTCGCATAAACCATGATAATAGTGATCTCCTATTTTAACTGAGATAACAGGCATGCCAGCAATGGGTCTATGATTATCCGTTCTATCGGGTTTGGCAATTCTAGTAGCTTCATTACAGAAGTAAATAACATGCCCATCTATGTTTTCTTCCAAGAGATCCTTAACCATAGCAACACTAGGCTCTACTTTAATTTGTTCATCAGGTTTAGGTGTTCTAATATAACTTTTGTTGACCACAGTTGAAACTTTAGCATGTTCCGATCCTAATAGGGAAAGGTGGTTTCTCAATATAAGCAATAGGAACAACTGGATCAACATTATAAAGTATAGTTTCCTCTTTAGCTAGTACCGGTTCTTTAATTTCTTATTTAATAGTTGGGTGATATTTAAACCACTTCTCTTTAGGGAGATCAACATGAGTAGCAAATGAGTCACAAAAGGAGGCTACTACCTCAGAGTCAAGTCCATATTTAGTGCTAAACTTCTGAAAAGCATCGGTATTAATAAAAGATTTAACACAATCATACTCAAGCTTAATACCTGACTCTTTACCTTCGTCGAGTTCCCAATCTTCAGAGTTGCGTTTAATTCTTTCCAAAAGATCCCACCTGAATTCAATAGTCTTCTTTATAAAAGAACCAGCACAAGAAGTATCAAGCATGGTCGATCATTATGAGAAAGCCGAGCATAGAAATTCGGAATAATAATTTCTCTTGAGAGCTCATGATTGGGGCATGAATATAACATTGACTTAAGCCTCCCCCAAGCTAGAGCGATACTTTCTCCTTCACGAGGCCAAAAATTATATATGTAATTCCGATCACGATGAACTAGATGCATAGGATAAAATTTTTGGTGGAACTCCAATTTTAATCGATTCCAATTCCAAGATCCAATATCATCGCATAGCCTATACCAGGCCAATGATTTTCCCTTCAAGGATAAAGGGAAAACCTTCTTCTTAACATCATCTCCGGGTAAACCTGCAAGCTTAAACAATCCACCAATTTGTTCCACATATATCAAGTGCATATCAGGATGTTCGGTTCCATCTCCTGCATAAGGATTAGCTAGCAGTTGTTCTATCATACCCGAAGGAATTTCATATTCAATATTTTCAGTAGGTGCAGTAGGTTGAGGGGTAGCTAACTGTGGTTCCGGTTGAGGTGAAGATACCCCGAACAAACCCCTCAAAGGATTGTTTTCCATAGTAACAAGTGACAGTAAATTTTAGCAAACTATATAAATGTTTCCTTGCCAAAGGCGCTTCACTCCCCGGCAACGGTGCCAGAAAATAGCCTTGATGACCCACAAGTATAAGGGATCAATTGTAGCTCTTTTCGATAAGTAAGAGTGTCAAACCCAACGAGGAGCAGAAGGAAATGACAAGTGGTTTTCAGCAAGGTAATGTCTGCAAGTGCTGAAATTGTAAGTAATAGAGTAGTTTGATAGCAAGATAATTTGTAACGAGCAAGTAATGATAGTAGTAACAAAAGTGCAGCAAGGTATCCCAATCCTTTCGAAGCAAAGGACAGGCCAAAACAGTCCCTTATATAAGCAAAGCGTTCTTGAGGGTACATGGGAATTTCATCTAGTCACTTTCATCATGTTGGTTCGATTCGTGTTCGCTACTTTGATAATTTGATATGTGGGTGGACCGGTGCTTAGGTGTTGTTATTACTTGAACAAACCTCCTACTTATGATTAACCCCCTCGCAAGCATCCGCAACTACGAGAAAAGTATTGAGAATAAATTCTAACCATAGCATTAAACTTTTGGATCCAATCGGTCCCTTACGGAATAGCGCATAAACTAGGGTTTAAACTTCTGTCACTCTCGCAACGCACCATCTAGTAACTACTCCACAATGCATTCCCTTAGGCCCAAATATGGTGAAGTGTCATGTAGTCGACGTTCACATGACACCACTAAGGGAATCACAACATACATACTATCAAAATGTCGAACACATATCAAGTTCACATGATTACTTGCAACATGATTTCTCCCGTGACCTCAAGAACAAAAGTAACTACTCACAAGTGATAAACATGCTCAAGATCATAGGGGTATTAAATAGCATAATGGATCTAAACATATAATCTTCCACCAAATAAACCATATAGTAATCAACTACAAGATGTAATCAACATTACTAGTCACCCATAAGCACCAATCTATAGTCCCGGTACAAAGATTGAACACAAGAGATGAACTAGGGTTTGAGAGGAGATGGTGTTGTTGAACATGTTGATGGAGATTGCTCTCCCCAAGATGGGAGAGTTGTTGGTGATGATTATGATGATGATTTCCCCCTCCAGGAGGGAAGTTCCCCTGGCGGTATAGCTCCGCCAGAGGGCAAAAGTGCTCCTGCCCAAGTTCCGCCTCGAGACGACGGTGCTCCGTCCCGAAAGTCCTCTCCTTATTTTTTTTTCTAGGTCAAAATGACTTATATACCAGAAGATGGGCACCGGAGATGGGCCTGGATGAGCACAACCCCCCTCTGGTACTTATTGGCTCCAATATTCCTCATATATTCCATAAAAAATCTCTGTAAAGTTTCAGCTTGTTTGGAGTTGTGCAGAATAGGTAGCCTGACGTAGCTTTTCCAGGTCCAGATTTCCAGCTGCCAGAATTCTCCCTCTCTGTGTGTACCTTGCATATTATGAGATAAAAGGCATTAGAATTACTCCAAAAAGCATTATTATGCATAAAAACATCATAAATATTAGTAGGAAAACATGATGCAAATGGACGTATCGCGGGGTCTAGGGTTATAGGTTCTAAGACGGTTAGGAGGAGTCCTCTGGGAGTCGGTCGCCTTGTCTTGTACTCTAAGCCTTCCAGGACCACCACAATGTAGGGCCATAAGCCGGGTTGATTGGCCCATGACATAACAAACCTAGGGGGCCCAGGCCGGCCTAGTCAGGCCGACTTCATATAGGCGAGGAACCGTTGGGTCGTAACACCATCAATACCTCTCCCCCACCTCAGATTTAGGGTTAGCAAAGACAAAAACTAGGATCATAGAGCTTTGCTCATGTATCACCCCTTGTGGGATTACTCCTACATGGATATTGCTCCCTTAATGGAGATAAAGGCATCCTCGTCAGGGGAAGACTCGATAAGGGTATCAAAACCTCCACCTGTGGGGAAGATTGATCCATGTAATTCAAGACCTACATTACTTAGGACTTGGGGAAGAGCCCTAGCTTGTTCGGTATCTCTCTTCTGAATGATTTGGATCACCTATTCAGGTCTACCTTTTGTTTTAACTTTGTGTATTGATTTGTGTTGGTTTTCCTTGTGATTTTACCTTGTTCCCCGTGTTCTTCCTCAAATTCACCTCCAATTCACGAAGATCGGCCCACCCAAGTGGCATGCCCCTTATAATTTGGTATCATGAGCAAGGTTGCCACGAATTGGAACCCTCCCCTGCATTTGCTATCCTCTTCTTATTTTTCTTGCCCAAGTAGAAAATTTGCCAAAATGAAATAACCTCACTCTTGTGGTTCATCGGATTTCATGTGAAAAGTTTGGATTTGATCCATGGATCTCTTGCTATACTGGTTGGTCTACCTTCCTTTGTGTTCCCATAGCCCTTTTTTTCCTTCAACTTTGATCGAGAAATAGTGTTTTTGTCTAAATTCATGATTTAGAAGGGAAAAAATCCATTTGTCGATTGTTCATCTAATTCAACCCGAAACAGAAGGTATTCGCACTAAGCCAGACTATCAGGGAACCTTTGATCGTACTATCCACCTCCCACAATATTGTTGTGGGTGCTTTGCCATTTTGGCCATAACTTTCACATCCGGATGTTTGAGTGTTCTTTGGGCTTGTTTGGAAGCTATCGACGTGCCCATGGTCACCACATAGGTTTCCACATCATTTGGCCAAGATAAATTTGGAGGAACGTCATCAGCGCTAAACATTTCCACACACCATCGCATGTGTGGCATCACTTCATCGCCTAAGCATCATCCAAGTGACCACTAGGTACTGTCTGCATAGACAACCACCAAGTGCATCGCCAGTGACCACTTCATCCTTTGACACCTTCAACTGGAAGCAATGATCGTTATACCCGACTTCGTCAAAATTTAAGAGTGAAAAAGATAACCATTATGTCACAAGCTTTGCCTTCTCGTGGCATTGCCTTTCTGAGCCATTCTACCCTTTGCAATATCATTGATCCCATTGAGCCTAGCTATTTGAGTATTGTAAGGAAGTGTACACTTGAGCACTATAGTGATATCTTCATCATATACATCATTGCTATTTTGAGCATTGCTTAGTGAGATTCATCAGTATCTACTCTGCACATCACTTGGTATCTTGTGTAAATGTTAGTCATATCTCATGATTGTCGGTATTATATCTTGGATTTGGCACAAAGAAAAATTCATAGGAAGAAAAGGTCAAAAGAACTTATAAGAAAAAGATAAAGAACACAAAGATACATGTGCAAGTATACTTCATATAGGGAAACGTCAAGTTTGTGAGTTGATAATGTGGTGCCAAGTAATGAATATGTTGCCCTCTATGTGCAATCGAGTTTCACTCCTTGTTTTTGTGCAACATGAGCTTAGACTTTGGCATGCCATATATTTTGTTGCTCATTCCTTTGGTTGCCCAAGAACCATTCTATTTTTGTGTGTGTTCCATTTGCCTCCTTTCTCTAATTTGAGATAAACTTGCATTGCTTTGAGTTCACTAGGATCTTGCCCAATCCTTTTGATCCAACTATTGCTTGATTCCGATCCACTAAGCTTACCGAGCTCCACGCATAGCGTTCTTGTGAGTTTGTAGGTGTGTATTAGGGAACACTTACCAACATCATTTTGCTCACTTGGTATGTATTTGTCAATCTTTAATCCTTTTCCTCCAAGGAGTGGAGAAGGTAACTTGTTATTGTTCTTTCCCTTTTATCCACTTACTATCTGCACCTAGTGCCATCATGTCTAGGCAGAGTGGACTATGATGAACACGTGACAAATCCTCAAAAACTCCATCGCCATCACTCTAGGAGAGAGTACCACACAAGAAATAAGGATGTTAGTGGCCATGGAAACTTCACGAACAACTACTGTAAATCAAGTACCACTACATCAAGAAGGTACAATGACATGGGCCCCATATGAACTCATCGACAAGCATCGCATCAAAAAGCCCCACAAGACAATGGACAAGAGAAGCTTCCCAAGCTCAAGTCCACTACCGCCAGTAGCTACTTCGACTACAACAATGAAAGTGCATTTGTCCCTAAATGGTGTTTTGATGTGATGAAAATGTGGTTAGTGGGACTAATAATGATTACTAAGTTTATCTCAGCTCATTGGTCCCTC
>NC_041381.1:311935173-311938398 GCF_002162155.2 Triticum dicoccoides | reverse complement strand
AGGGAAAAGATGTGGTTCTCCGATGACTCAAATTTTTGTTTTGGTGTCTTCAACCACACTACTAAGAGTGGTCGAAATGCTTGGATGAAAAGTGTGGGAAGATGCAAAACATACACACCAGCCATCACACTTTTATCAACCAAAAACTTGTCAAAGTCCACCTAAGGATGTACAGGGGTCGTGCACAGGTAGCCTACCTTGTGCACCCGAGGTACAGGGGCCAGCGCCAACTCTCTATACACCCCGCGTGCACGGGGTTGACTTTGAAACCCTCTAGATACCCCATGCACATGGTCTTTTACGGTGCACATGCGGGCATGCACACGGGGTCTGACCCCGTGCACATGGAGCCTTAAGCCCATGCACGTGGGGTCTCCAAGCTGCCAATGCTTACATTTAAAGGTGAGCTATATAAAGCCCCATTCTCCTACCTCCAACTCTAACTCTAATGTCTTGTGAGACTTCTACCATTATTACACATTGATTTGCTCAATGCTCTCAATCCCTCCACCCAAATTTTTTGATACTTTGGAATTTGAGAGAACAAGACCTGATCTACACTTTGACCAAACGAATTCGTGTTCTTCGGTGATTTCTTCATCAACACTTGTCACTATTGGTGATAGGGCTCCTAGTTGGATAGCATTCAAGGTCCGGAAGCTTCCTTGCTAGTGGTGTGCTCTAGAAAGTTTGTAAATGTGTGGTGGTTGCCTTCAAGACCAACCTCGAGTGATTTTAGGATCGTCCTTTGGGGGTGACTCAAAGGAAGAATAATATTAGACACTTTGTGGTGCTCCGGAGCTTTGGTTCCTGCACCTCTCCAACGGAGATTAGCACTCCCCGAAGAGTGTGAACATCGGGATAAATCTGCGTCCTTGGCTCACTTGTGGCTAATCATTTCCCATACATTTACTTGCCTTGTATGCTTGTTGGCTTGCTAATTAGATTGTTGCCTAGCAAACATTCTTTGAGCTTGCTTGACATATAGGTTGTTCTCACCTAGTTGCATATCTAGAGAACTTAGTTTATCTGCATTGCCCTAAATTTCAAAGTTAAGCTCAAAAATTGTAGTCTCCTATTCACCCCCCCCCCTTCTAGTCAACCTCTCGATGATCCTTTTAGACAACAACTATGAGATATTGTTCTATGGGGCTCATGACCCCTGAATAGTACCACAAGTGAGAATGGACGACTACCTCAAGCTCCATGAAGTACCCTCTAAAGAACAAGTGATGTGCGCCACAAGACACTTCCCGGGGCTACACATCTACATGATGGCTTCACCTACTTTTGAATACACTCAAACGAGTTGGTACTAGATGAAGAAAGCTATGTGGTGGGAGTTTGTGACATCCACATTCTCAGAACAATTGGAGAACACCACACAAGGATCCAAGTCCCTCGACGAGTACTTCTTTGAGATGAAGCAAGCCTTCTGACTAGCCATTGAAGACGACACCATTTGGATGAAGTACCACTTCACGAATGGATTACACAATGATTTCACTAAGGTTATCTACCTCAAGAAACACAATTCCCTTGATGACCTATACAATGGTGCTCTCAAGGCAGAAAGATACATCAAGGAGGCCAAGGCTACTCGCACCCAAGCACACTTGACAACAGCCAACCTCCAAGAAGGAGAGATACGCTCTGGCTTATTTGCATTCGACCGGAGAACCTCACTTATCAACTGCCCTGGATTGGATTGGATCTACTTACGATTTGAGAAACAGCATGACGATAGAACCACCACGATGTCCAAGCCCGACACGACATTATTCTAAGATGGCGCTACGAAGTTTGATATCACCGTCCTCCCTCTTAGTCATGGAACTGAGATGCCTTGTCGAGCATGACTCTTTTTGAAGACAACGCAACGACGATTACGACTATGGAGCCACTCAGGAAACATGCTTTGGAGACAAGAGACATGGTGGCAAGCAAAGAAGAAGCTTCCACCTTTAGTGGCAAAGATAGTGAGATAGCCGAGCATGATATGTTCCCTTTGGTCATGGAGGTGAGTGATGATGTGCCATGGTGACGAGATGGTCATGATGAAAAAAGATGATGCACCCCCACATAAATCCACCAAGATGATGATGGCCACAAGTTGGTACTTCAAACCACACCTACTTCACATGAGCGGGACAATTAGGATAACAAAGGTGGTGATGATGTGAGTGTACCTCTAGCGGACATTGATTGCTTGCATGATATTGATACTCCTTTTGCTATGTCACATGATATTTTGCATTCTACGTGCTTTGTTTTGCCACCAACCTATGATGGTATGATGATGGGTATGTGATGTCAAGTAGTTTTTATACCATGCTACATAGGATGTCTTCTGATAATTCCGTATGTCATATGATTTTTGCAACCCTTCAATCTTTGTCATATGCAATGAATGAGATTTTCAAATTCACATATTTGCAATCTTTCCATTTCCCTAGGAACTATGTCATTCCCATTAAGAGGTGTTTGGCTAGAGAAACGGTAACGTAAATGTAAACGTAATCAGATCACGGCATTTTAGGAGGTGTAATGAATTCTTTCCAAGTTTGTTTGGTTCGCTCGTGTAAAGGAATTGATGTCGCTTGCCGACCATGATCCTCTCCATCAGCGACCTGTTCTTGCTAGGCCCCGGCCGTCTAGGATCTCAAGCGCCGCTGTCCATCCTCGAAATCAGCACCGCCGGTCGCTCAGATCTTAAGCGCCGTCGGCCCTTCGGATCATGCGCGCGGCGGCCGTCCTCCGATCTCAAGCGCCGCCAGCCGGCCATCGCCGGTCTCGCGCGCCGCCGGCCGCCGCCGGTCTCGCAAGCCCCCGAGCATGTGCGTCTTTGCCTCTGTTCTAGACCGAGAGAATAACTGCTGCTACAAAATCTGGAGGTACCGGATACCGAAGAGGTGTGGACGGAATTAGATTTGAACAGCGGTGTAATCTGATTACACGGGACCTCATTACGCTTAACTCGAACCAAACAGAAAATAATGTTTTCAGTTCCCGCCCCTCTAGAAAAAGGTAAACGTTTGGAGATGGTGCGCCGGCCGAACCTTCGGCCGGTCGCCCGCTCACACGCGCTCCTACTTCGCGGGGGTCCCACATGAGATGAGCCAGCCCGACCTTATCCTTCTCCCTGTCCATTCATTTTTTCCCCAGCAACACATGCATCTCCTCCGTTCCTGCCGCTGCAATCCCCGTCACGCCGGCGAGGCCACC
>NC_041381.1:311918341-311934925 GCF_002162155.2 Triticum dicoccoides | reverse complement strand
GGCCCCTACCCCTCCGCAGCCCAATCTCGCCGGTGAGGTCGCCGTGCACCCCACGGCCGGCGACTTGTGGCGCTGGAGACGACATGCACAAGGGTCGGCGGGTCCTGCATCTGGTTCCCACTGGTGCCGGAGACGAAGAGCCCCAGACGCGAGCGTGCTGCAATCAACACTTGCCGGTGCTGGAGACGACGAACACCCCGTGGCTGGAACAAGCCCGTGCAGATGATACAACCGGCATCGTTAATAGCTTCAACCGACTTTAGAAAAGCTTCAACCGGCCACATTTTTTGCTGCAACCGTTTTAACAAAAGCTTCATCCTGCAGATGAAAAAGTTTCAACCCAAAGATTGAAAATCTTCAACCAGACACTACAAAAGTTGCAACCGTTTAAAAAAAGGCTTCATCCCGCAGATAAAAAAGCTTCATTCCGCAGATGAAAAAGCTTCTACAAGAGATCGAGAAAGCTTCAACCAAAATGTTGGAACCTGCGACGATGTCATTTTTGCTGGAACCAGCGGCATCATTTGCTACAACCAGCGACTCACTTTGTTGCGGCCCTTCACGGCGAGCTACAACCGGCGACGACGACGGCGACGCGTATTTGCTACAACCGCACTGAATTTTTCTGCTGGAAGTGGCTTCATTTTTTGCTGGAACCGGCGGATTTTTTTTGCTTCAAATGGTGACATCTGCAGAATTTTTGCTGGAACCGGCCATTAGATTTGCTGGAAATCAGTGCTATTTTTTGTTTGCAACTGGTGGCTACTGCTGATGCTACGAGCACAACACCATGGCAATAGCGAGGAACGCATTTTGTGTGCGCTAGAAGCCATTGCTGGAATCAACGGCCCCCATTTTTTTGATGCATCCGAAGCATTTTTTGCTGCAGCAGCGACGACGAGCGGCTACGGCGACCGGCGGCGACGAGGATGACCGGGGGCGGGGGGAGGGGAGGGAGGAGGGGCTGCGCAACGCTTGGAGCAGCAGGGGCAGTAGGAGGCGCGGCGCCGCGGCGCGAGGTAGGAGATGATAGGGCGAATCGTTTTCTTCAGCCGGATCCAACGGCCCACGCGTTCAGATCCAATGGTCGCGGTGCGAAACGTTTTCAGTTCCCGCTCTTATCAAGTTACGTTACCAAACGTCGAACCAAACACCTCCTAGTTCAACTTGGGACTGGATATGTCCCATAAATTGAGGCAGCCATTCTAGTTGCCATCTAAACTGACTGCAAAACTGAAGATGGCGGTAGAGACTAAAAAGAGATGGATCGGTCGAACCTGAGACATATTGCAGCTGAAATGAACTTGCCTTTGGAGATAAAATGTTTATGTTTGTGTTACGTGAGCAGAATAGCAAATTTTGCGAGGGTTAATCGTTACCCCGATATCTGGGTGCAGGATGCTCCCGAGTTTGTAGCTAACCTTGTGGCAGCAGATTGTACAAATTTACGAGAGTAATAAACTCCATTTTCCACCTCAAAAAGAATCTCCCTCGCGAAATTCACAGCTCGTCTGCAGACCAAAAAAACTCAATTCCAATTAAATCCGTAAGTGAAACTATTGACAACAATCTTTCACCGACCAGGTGAAAAACTCAATTCCAATTAATGCAGTTCTCCATCTGTACCAAAAGGTGAGATTTGCCCTCTCACTAAGTATGTACACTAAAAGCCTCGCATACAAAATGCATACTACGCGCTAACCCTTAAAAGACGAGCTGAAATGCATAGCTGTGATTCCACATGGAGTAAGCCAAGTGGGGTCACCTCAATCTACCATCTGATCTGTTTAGTGTCTCCCAACTAATGTTCTGGCCACATTCGTCACAGCTTGTCGTGCATCCAGCTTTGGTACCGTGGCTTCTTAGAGTCAGCATGTGGTTCAAGTTGGTGCATTTCTTCTGGTTGTTCGAATGAGATTTTGGTTGCTGCGCCTGCCTACTTCTTGAAGTAACTTTAGGCGGTCGAGGGTTGGTCTCTATTGGTTTTCTCTCGGAATCATGTGCGCCTTTCCTTGCCACGGCATCCAACTGCTGTGATTGTTTAAAATTTGACCATGCCATATCTTGCTCTTCCTTGGTGAGTCTTTCCTCTTCATTTTCTTGCAGAAGAACTTCGTGCTCATGGTAACCTGCAATCCACCTGTAAATTTGAAGCAGATATTACGCTTCCAACAACTGCTTAACACACATATACATTCATAGCAAGCAAACAACATAAATTAGGCAGTCGAGAAAAGAAATAAACAACGTCCCCATGTGTGATAAGTTTATGAATTCCAAAATATTGGGCATTATAGATTTTATACCATGTCATTTTCTTACAGAAGAGATTTGTGATGTGATATCTCTTATAAGTTTTAACATAAATAGGTTAGGCATTACCGAGGGTGATCACTAAGTAGGTTCTGCATGAGCGTGTCCACCAGTAGTTCAGTGCTATTGGGCATGGATAGCTTCTCCGTTCCAACCTTACTGTGATCAATTATGGTATCATTCCCACTCTCGTCCAACATTTCCTCATCACCAAATTCAAAGAGATGCAACATCTCTTCTTTGGAGATTGTTCTAGACACTTGCTGTCTATCCACCACTCTTGCTGCGAGCCCTTCTTTTGTAACCTAACAACCAGGGGATTCATATTGATAAGATTCTGAACAAGAACTTTATTTTACTATGTAAAAAAACAATTTAGTTCTAACTTGGGACCCCACCAAAAGGCAGCAAATGTCACAATACCTGCCGCTTATATATTTTCTCTTCCATTGTTCCATGTGCCATTAGGCGGTAAGCATACACAGGTTTCATCTGGCCATACCTGTATACAGAGTACACATCAAATAAACATATAATCACATAATAATGCAATTAATGTGTGAATCTAGTTCTTACCTCCAAACCCGATAAATGGCCTGCAAATCATGTGTTGGATTCCATGAACCATCCAGAAGGACAACACGGTTTGCTGCATGAAGGTTGATACCCAGAGATCCAGCTCGAGTAGATATCAATGTGCATTTTACTTTTGTGTTTGCAGGGTCATTAAATCTTTCAACAAGGTTCTGCCGCTCGGAAGATGGAGTGCTCCCATCAAGCCTGTATGGCACAGTACAAGTATGTGGTATTTGAGAATTAAAATTGATGATACACAAATCTTTGCAGAACAGGGTGCTAAAAATAACAACACCATCTTTGCATAAATAAATAATTATTATAGACACTATTTGTCAAACTACACGCTGGTAATACAGCAGTCAAACTACACGCTGGAAATGCAGCCCTGATTCACACAGTCCTAAAGAATCACCACTTACCAGTCAACAAGAACAGGTCCTCTTTTCTGAACCCCGTCTACTTCAGTGCTATAGAATTAACCACCCACTCTCTTGCAGGATTGCTTAGAAAACAATATAAGATCGTTTCCTCAAGCTATGTTAGCTTGAAAAAATGATCTTATATTGTGGGACGGAGGGAGTACACTATAGTTGGATTCAATCCCAAAGAATTGAAAGAAAAGAAAAGAAAACATAACCCAACAAGTTTCCAGAAAAAAAAAGGCACTATGTACCACTGTTATAAAGGCACGCAAACTCTTGGAATAGAAGGCACATTTTCTTTAACATTATCATGTAATAACTAACGAACTGCAAATTATTCATGATATATTTTTTAGTTTACTAGAATAAACACCATATTGTGGTAAACACTTGCATACTGTCGTCGCAAACAAAAAAAAAGACACTTGCATACGAATAGGTTCAGGTCTTCAGTTGTCCACAACAAAAAATAAGTTAATTAAAAAAAAAGACGAATTGACAACACACAAGTTATTATGATTCTCTCATCCGCACGCCAAAACAACAAACTAAAGCAACAAAAAGTTGTGAAACTACCAATATGCAAAAGAAATACAGTCAAGTGTGGAGATATACCTGTACCAGTCCTTGCCCTGCTTCCAATATTTTCCTTCCTTTCCTTTAATTTGCATCTTAGATAGATAAAACTCCACCAAATCCAAAGTGGTCAAATTCTGGCTGAACACTAGTGCCTTGTCACCCAATTCATAACAAGTCGCCAGTATATCAAGGAGCAAGACCATTTTGCCACTGTAATCTGCTTCCTTAAAAGTATTATCATCCAGAAGGTTGTCCCACCAGTTACTTTCCTACAGGAAAACAGAAGCACATAAAGGTAAAATTTTCATAATCAACGACAATAATGTGCGGGTGGAAAGCATTGCACCACTAAAGGGTCTGCATATGTTTCAATTTATACACCATGATGGTACATATAGACCATATTAGTAAACAGAGACTCAGTACACAGCTGGACAGTATAAATAACTGAATAGCATTGTATGCACAATGCACTACAGAATATCATGCCAATTTAATTTTTGCAATACTTTAAATTGGAAATTTCTGATAATCTACATTGTGTGAATAATCAAGTACCTCGTCCAGAAAGTCAATTTTCTTGGACTGCTGATCAATTCTACTCTTCTGTTTCCCTGAAACGACAAAAACAGTTCAAACCAGGTGTAAATTCTGCACAGAAGAACAAAAGGGAAAATGCATTGGAGGAGCTTCAGGCTAAGAGATCAAGGGAAGGACACTAAATAACAAATTACCTCCATTTGGCAATTGAATTTCAATATTATGATTATCGTCACTAGAACTCTCATCCGTCAGAAAGTTCTCAACAGCATCTTCTCGGCGCAGACTTCCTCTCTGCTCTTTAGCCATCTGGAGAAGGCCCGGGTGGTTCCATATCTACACATTAACATATAGTCCAGCATAAGGAACAAAAGTATAAAGAAATATGATCGTGGTATAACACAGTAATACTAAGGTTAGTTCAACTTTAGTTCAAAGCTGTGACACTTATTTTGGAGTAGCATTTTAGTAACAACAAATAAGACCAGACGATGTTACATTTTTTTGTTTAATGAAATGCACAATGATTCAAACTTATACCAGGGCTAGTTTTTGATATTTGGCAAAGAAGCCACCGTGCTGATAAGGTTTTTCAGAAGTGCCGCTTGAGAAACCATGCACATCCAAGAATCTTCGGTATAGTTTTCTTTGCAGTTGAGAGAGCTTTACGGTAATGACAAAAACCTTCTTTGGCGGTAGATCATTCTTCACCACATTCATGTCCATTCGCTGGACAAAGCCTTTCAGCTGTTCATACAGAATGTGTGACCGTTGGTTCATGATCTTGACATCATCTGATGTAGAATTTGTGTGTTGCCCATTTTCAATGGGGTTCTGGAACCTGATAGGGCAAAACATCTCAATCCCAAGATTTAAAGACATTAAGGTGCCAATGTAACTGAGCATTACATTACCTATTGCGGAACTCATGGCTGCTTCCAAGAAAACCTTCCCTGACAAAATCAACCATCTGTTCATAGGATGAACCAAAAGCCATTAGGCATCAAATATTGTCAGTAACTGGAAGATAAAACTGTATATGGTAAAGTGCAAGTTTCTTACACAGTAATATTCCATCAAATTATTCTGTAACGGGGATCCAGTTAACGCAATTCTTCTTTGCGTCTTTACTTGTTTTAGAGCGTGTGTAGTGTCAGCCTTCCTATTCTTGATCATATGTGCTTCATCACATACAAGAATATCTGGCCCACACTGACAGTGACATGTAAGTGAACTACATCAGAACCCATGGCTAACCGAAAACATTATACATCATAATTCATGCAAGACACGAACATCTACAAGTTATTATGCTCTCATATAATGAGCTGGCATACATAGAAGCTTGAAACAAATCAACACAGCAAATGGAATATCACCTGCAATGCATTAGAAATCTCATCTGCAGTATCTTTTTCCTTCACATGTCTTCCAAGAGATAAGTTCCTAAATGATGAATAACCAATGAGAAGTACTCCACCTTTTGCTCGCCACTTGTTAAGTAAATACAGCCTTTTTAGCCTGCAAAAATAAAGATTAGAGTGGAAATATGTAGTTCCATGACAAATACTCCCTCCGTTCCTAAATATTTGCCTTTCTAGAGTTCTCAAATGGACAACCACATACGGATGTATATAGACATATTTTAGAGTGTAGATTCACTCATTTTGCTCCGTATGTAGTCACTTGTTGAAATATCTAGAAAGACAATTATTTAGGAACGGAGGGAGTATTAATAATGAAAACATCACAAACAGAGTGAACCCACATTTCCACAAAATATTTACATATAAACACACAGGTTTTTCTGAACTGAAAACTGTAGAAGAAGCCGCTTTGTTTCACAAGAACTGCACGATTCCAGTACAGGAACAGAACTCCTTCATATTGAATCAAGTGAGCGTTGCAGGTAAGCTTGAGATAAGAAATAAGGGTTACCGCTGATGTTTCAAAATTTAGGAAAAACACAACAGACGCACCAAATAAAATCCTTAAGTTATGTCACAAAATACAAACCACCAATCATGTTCCATCTCCCATGGTAGGAATCAGTGTATCAATGGTAGTAGTTGTTTAACATAACAGATGGCCCTTTTCGGAGAGCACATTAAGTTTTTACAAGCTGGAATTATTGGCACCAGACAGCCTCTAGGCTACAGCCATTGAGTAAACAAAATTAACTACATTAACAGTAACACAAAGGATAACATAATTACAAGTAAATTATCCGCACCTCGGAACATCTTCTAGCATATACACACGAAGAGGCTTTAGTTCGGCTGGTTGCCACTTGGTGAACTCTTTCTTCCAATTATGGAGAACATTAACAGGGGTAACTATAAGTGCCGTGCGGAGTCCCAACTGGGCACATCTCATAACAACGTACAGGAAGGTAATAACCTGCAAAGTACAACTCATAAATATAGGTATGCAACTCCAACAATAGTTCATGTCATGGGGGTGGAATAAGGCCAAACAAAGGCCGCCTTGAAAAACATTAACACTCGCTACATAATTAATACAGCAATTAAGCACGTACACCAAAACCGGTAAAAGTGAAAAGCACACGTCGCATACGTTAGAATAGCTCGCAGCACATAATTTAAATCGACATCAGAATATGTTGCATGTAACTGGATCAAGGTAAAATATCTACACATACCTGAAAAGTTTTCCCAAGCCCCATGTTATGCGCCAAAATGCAGCCAAAACCTTTATCACCAGATTTGACTGTTCTAACAGACTGGATAACATTTTCCCACATAAATATTATTCCTGCTACCTGAAATATGAGAATGCAACATATAAGGGGTCCAGTGGCAGTATGGGGTAGAGGTCATGACTGGTACGCAAGTGACATGGTGCCACCTAGCAAACAATTACAATTAAAGAATGTTAAGCATTTTAAAGCAAAATTATGAAAGCAATGGTAGGGAACACATTCAATCGTCATGTGATAAAGATTTCTCTTTGTACATTTCACCATGCAAGCACATTACAAGCCAGCACATCATTTTTGATACAGGGTTTTACAAATCAAATTTAATTGCAAGGATGAATGCGCATCACAGTGTTTATAGGGTATATATCAAAAACAAACCTGATGAGGCTTCAGTTTAGCAGATATACTGCTTGGAATTCTAACAGGTTCCTCGTCTTCCTCCCTGGCAGGGTTGACAATATGGCCATCCCCAGCATCCTGTAGAAAGACTTCCGATAGAGCCCCAGAGGAAGTTCCAATGTTGCTGCTCCTTAACTTGCTGGCAGACTGCTCATGCATGGACTTCAAATGTTCTTGCCTAGCCTATAAAAGAATGTACAAATTACAACCTGGACAGCTTCCAATAAAAACAAATGTTTGATATGTCAAAACAAAGGTTCAAGACGTAAAAGACTACACACCTTCTCCATTGCAATTTTACGCTTTGTTTCCTCCCCAAGTTCTGTATCATCCATGATTCTTCTTATCTTTTTTTTCCTTTTGTGCTTGCTGACCAGGATTTACATATTCGATTAGCTTGAAAAAATCTTCAGTGTTATATCTATAGTGTGATAAATAATAAGTATACTGGTAAAAGTGCAAAAGGGCATACCTAACAGGGTCATTGGTTTCGGTTCCAGAAGTGTTGTCACCCTCGAGATCAGAAGATTCAACACCACTCAGAGCCTTATCACATTCAGAAATTAAGTGTTCCAGTTGACTGGGTTGGCAGCAGCAACACTGCCAGCCAGTGACTTTAGCTTCTGATATGCATTTCTCACCAAGATTCTTTAACAAGCATTTTGTACAAAAAAGCATCTTACAGGAACTGCAACTTAGAAGTTGCTCACATTGAACACACCAGGTGCAATAACCACCAGATACAGGGCCCTGTAATAAAAATAAACAGCATAACTAAGAATATTACAAAGGCATTGTTCATCCCCAAAAAAGAACTGATGTTATTTTTAAACAGTTCGAAACTAGCAGCAAAGAGGGTAAGTATTCACCTCAAGACGATTCTTCTCTATCACCAGAAATCTGCAAGACCCACAAACAGCAACATCCAGTACTGGGTGACGATGCACATCAGAGGCATTCAACATTTTGGTGCAAATTGTGCACTTAAAAGACTTAGGTAAATCCATATCACTAAACTTAGGGCTTTGTGATGGGAAAAGATCAAGATCAATAATGTCAACCCCCTTTTCAAGCTCTGCTGAACTACGCTTGCTGTCCTTGATATGCAGAACTAGCTTGCTGTCCATCAGCATGTCATCGTCACTCTCTATCACTACAGTTTTTGACCTCTTGTGGTCAAGCTCAACATCATCTTCGCGTGTGCGCTTCAGCAACTCAGCGGAAACTTCATCTTTACCCATTTTCTGTTTTTCAGATTCAGGACAACCACTGTTGGCGTCCAAAACACCATCATCTAGAGGTAGCTTACAGCATCCATTTGATGACGAGGCCAAACCGATGTTTCCCTGCATTGAATGTTAATTAGAGCACCCAAGAGAAACAGAACCAATCCAGCAGAGTAAGAAAAAGACTGATCCGCACCAAATACTAACATGAGCAGTTACCTTACACCAGCCGTCTGTCCTTTTTTCCATATAACGCCGCAACCGTTTTATCGCCTTTGCATCATCTTCTTCTCTTACCTACATAAGGTATTTCAGTGATATTTACATAAAAACAAATAACATGATGTACAGCATATCAGCAATCCTCAGCTTTTAAACAAGCCGTCACTTGTATTGCAACCGAATCAGAGAATCAGCATGACCACATTAGTACTGAGCGCTGTTTCGTCATAAAAAGAAATAGGAACTGAGCAATAGACAACAATCAGGAACGGTAGATAGATACAACGATTATAAGCATCGCAGCGAAGTCATTGGTATGCAGAGTAAATGTTTGCAATCAGCATTTTATCAAAGTAGACATGTAACTATAAAATACCATTTGAGATTTTAACATATTATGCATCCACCGTGAATAAAACATACAACTCTATCAAACTAGGAGGAACTAGGTGTTATAGAAAGCAATAAATCAAGTAAAAACTGGAAACAAGCACACAGCCACACACACACACACACACACTCACACACTAAGACTATACAAAAAGCCCAAAGGAGATATTTAAGGATAGGAACATCAGGACAAAGAAGGGCGAATGGTTAGTTTCGACTGACCTTTCTGTATTTTCTCCTCTGTTCTTCAGAAAGCTCTATTTCATCAACGCATTTTATGTCATCAACAGCACCATCAACTTCAGCTATCTCCTCCACCTATAGAATAATAATTGGAACTTTGGTCAAACTCTTCCATGGAAAAAACAAATAAAATAAGTGGAAATTTGGATGGTGGCCAGCTTCACGCAATATATATCAGTATAATGGTAAGTACCATGGTGAACCAGTTACACGAAAGAATAATAAACATGGAACTCAAAACCAAAAAAAATACTGTCTCATTATTAAAACTGAAAAGGGATGCAGAGAAATAATATAAGTGTCACACTAATATTAACAGAACAACCCATTTTCTTTCTAGAACTTATAAAATACCTTTAACAACAATGCTTATAAACAATTGTATCATGCATAGCTTTTATAATGATAAAAAATATGGTATCTTTACGTTAAAATATATGTTGCACTCTTGTCTAATGTAAGCACAAAAAATACAACTCTGACAGGTGCACTCAATGTGCACAAAAGGAAAATATTTTAAGATGCAATGATGCTTAGGTTGATGGAAATTACAGTAGATCAACTAACAAAAGCATCACCAATCTGTAAAGAAAATGTATGGGGGGAGCATGCACGATGAGTCACTTAATTCTTGGATGTTTTCAGTTTTGAAAGACCTCAAAGCTAATTGTGGTGTACTTATTAGTTACTTAAAACACATAGAACCCAGACAAGATACCTGCCCTTGGTGACTCAACTTAAACCTAGTTTTGTTTGCCAAACTGATAGGCTAAAACACACCTTTCACAAACTGGGCCTTATATTTTGAAACAGAGGAGCAATCGAAGGCACAAAGAAGGTTAAAAAACACTTAATACATCAGCTTTTGGTGTAGCTTCCCCAGCTAATTGTATATCAATTTCCCTAACATAAATACATACTACCCATCAAAATGTTACCGGCCAACCACATGCCTTCTGCCAGAGAGCTGGGGGCTCCCAGTTCTGGCAGTCCGTCATCCAGTTGCCCGTTCTCTGCATCGGGACCTCCATCACAGTTGGATCAGGGACGTCCGCCCTGTTCTTGTTCGACCGGTGGGCTGGGGACTCCCCATTCGCAGCCCGCTTCTCGGACCTGTTCTCAATCGCGGTCGAGCCTAGGGTGTCCGTCGAGATGGCCCTTATTGATTTAGGGCGTCTCGCGTTCCGGCGGCCATTTGGGCCCCCGGAACTAATCGCCTGGCACGAGCTCCTGGAGACCATCGCGCTCCATGAACCGGATTTGGAGCTGGCGCACGACCGCTTCTCCTAGCACCTAGAGCCCTCGGGCAAATTCTCCACGAAGTCCCTATACCAGGCCATCGCTCCCACTCCTGGACCTGCGCCCCTGGAGACGATCTGGTTGATCCGTGGACGGGTGTCCTCCGGTGTGGAGGTGTTAAAACGGAATGGTCCGGGCGATGGGATATGTCCCTTATGTGGGACAGAAGAAGACTCGAATCACATCTTCTCGTGTGTCTCCGCCCAGTTCCTCTGGAGCTGCCTCCACGAGGTGGTCGGTGGTCGTTGGTGTAACACCAACTTAATGGACCTCTTCGCCGAGATCCAGGCTTCGCCTCCATCGGGTTGCCACATTAGGTGGCTGCTCATTGGGGTCCTCGCTTGGACATTTTGGACGGTTCGAAATAAGCTTGTCATACAGTGTGTGCCTCTTCGACGTGCCACTGACGCGGTGTTCAAAATGTGTGGCTATTTGCAGCTTTGGCGGACGCTTAGCCGCCACCAGGACCGGAATGTCATCAACATCATCATTGCTGATCTCCGCGCGATGGCTCTTCGCTTGGCGCCGCCGCTTCCTCCTCCACCACCTGAGCCGGATTAGCTACTTCGCTGCGGTGCCACCGCCTTTGTATTTTTTTTAGGGCTTGTTGAGCTGTGCCCTCAGCAGAACCCTCCTGTACTCTATGTTGTGCGACTTTGTGTGTGTGTGTGGACTTTTGTGGTACCCTGTGGCTGTGGTGGTTTGCTTTATCTATAAAGCGGGGCAAAAGCCTTTTTCGGTAAATGTTACGGATTGACAAGAATGCTGCCTTGGACCCCAAAACAGGAACTACTTGCAAACCAATATCAACTTCCTGAAGAAGTCATCTAATCTTAACTGGAGGGAATAGTATGTTACTGAAGGCAATGACGGCATATAAGATAATTGATGTGCTTTCAACAATACAGCTCCAGCATTAGTTTTGCCAGATCAATCTAGACACCTTTTGAACATGCGAGCACTGGCGGTACTAAAAGTGTGGCCGCATTCATACAGTAATACATTGTTAAATGGAGGGAATAGTAACCTGGATAACAGGATTGGTCATCAAGACACTGTGCATGAAACGGTTTGTATCCACGCCATATCATATTCATTACAAAC
Organism: Triticum dicoccoides; assembly: GCF_002162155.2. NCBI lineage: Eukaryota > Viridiplantae > Streptophyta > Magnoliopsida > Poales > Poaceae > Triticum > Triticum dicoccoides. The sequence goes on along the minus strand of NC_041381.1, from coordinate 311,922,887 downwards.
ATACAAGGTATATCTTTACTTGTCTTAATCTTATCCAATTCATTGACCTGATGTTGCACTAATCAGATTGCACGCTTCAATAAATACAAATTCAAGTTAACTACTACTAAAGTTTACATTTCCCCAGACTGGAGAAGCATCAAAAAGAATAGCTTCCTCTCTAAGGGAAATACATAAGTTAAAGATAGAATTATATTTCAAGAACGTATTGGATGAGGGCATGAGGCTAAGTAAAATGCAACGGTGACACCACACAATATAACAATTAACAGTTAAAGCTTGTACCTCATCAACACCTGGAAATTGGAGACCTAAGGCGGCAGCTTCCTGGGGTGTATTGGCCAGATAAACTGATGCCCAGTTACTGCTTCCAAAAGAAGTTTTGGCACACTCACTAGATTTAATAAGTTCATTGAATGAACTCCAACTTTTCTCATGGCACTGTACAGAATCATCATCCACAACAGGAACTTTTCCTGCAAGAAAGCCACTAGCACCTTCCTCCAGCAGCCTTCCATGTTTTCTGTTTGAACCAAGTAGACTAAAGCTCAGGCTCGAAAACAGAACAAAGGAGTAACCAACTTCTGTCCCTGACAGTTTACGTCAAAAAATTGTTTGCCCTAACATTACCTCCTTACAGGTCTACAAGACTGCAGGTACTCATCAGCTTTTCTGATTGATTGATTAGCTTGTTCAGGAACTTGAGAACCAGCCCAATGAGTCCTGTTTTTCCATGCTTCAGTCTCACAAACATTTGGCGCTTGACTTTCTATTGATTTATAAAGGCTGGGAAGTTCAACGCCAGCAGCATCAAGTTCTTCCTGCAGTTAAAATTGCAATTTAGCACCTAGATATACTGAAATAAACATCTACCAAAGGAAATGTAAGTAAAATAATGTCTCAAATTTCCTTCAAAAAAGTAAGTCTCAATTTAATATGACTAGAGTTGTGATATACTTTTTTCAAAAAGGGGCGCTTTAGATTTAAGAATTACACCCGACCTCTGCATAACTAAGATGCACACAGCCAACACAAGGTCATGAGGCCTATGATAGAACAAGTTTAACACTAATCGCCTTTGTTATTATGTCTCAGCAAGGTCGAGAACTTCAGTGAATCTAATCAAGAGACTAGAAGTACATGGTTAATCTAATATGAATAAACGATGAAACTTATTTTTATTTAAATAAATAAATATGGCACGGGCATTTTGGACATGCTAGGATATCACATGGCAATGCCAGCAGGCATCACTATAGCACTGAGATATAATTTATCACCGGGTTTATTAAATGGACAGAAAGATCCTCTTTCGAGCAAAAGCATACCAACAGAACAGCACTACGGATCTCCAAATCATCAAGTTCGGTTGACCATTCCTTCTTGAATTGCTCCATCTCAATTGACACAGCTAAGTCCAACTATTTTAAGTAAAAAAATATATATCATTGTATTGAACAGAGAGACTAACAGTTAAGAATTTATAAACTGAAGCAAAGCATAAACATATTCACAAACCGCATCTCCTTGGAGCCTCTCAGATAACTCCAATCTTACTTCAGCCTCAATTTTTTCCAGTGATTCCTTTTCAAGTGATTCTTGCGCCTCAGCAGCCTGAGTGTTACCAAAGAAAACAATGAATGAAATGCTCAGGAAACAAAGGTGTCCATAAGACAACAGGGGTTATAAAGGTTACTTTGCTCTCAACATCATGGAATTCAGCAATTAATTCTTCGACTTTTTCCTCGGGCAGAGCCACCTGTTGGAAATCAATTGAGAGAACTTATAACCAAAATATGCACCCAAAAGATGGATGACAACACATCAAAATTACAGATTGCTGAATAGAACTTGATATAGTGCAGAACAGATGTGAGTAACATAAGTTGCACCTGCTATGTTTCAATCTGTTCAGCCAATCAATTGTCAATCAAAACTGAATCGATCGACAAGAGAAACAAAACTAGCATAATATATGTTAGGCATTAAATAATACAATCATAGAAATGTTGAGGTGCAGCTGCAGCCTGATAGATAAGATAACATTGATGATTAGTCTAGACATCATAAATGTGCTTCACAACTAAGGGGGGCAAGGACAGAGAAAAGTATATCAAGCAAACAATAGAAAATACTAAATGGTGTTCATCAACAAAAGCTGTTGAGAGTTCCATGTCAAGTTGCCATATTAACTACAATCCATACAGCAAACATACATTTTTTAGGGACATGGTGACCATACTTTTTTCTCTAATTTAGAAGTTATGATCTCGAAATTGAGCATGTTAAAAGTTAAAAGTTGGCCAGCCATAGATTTAAGTACATAATTAGATGCACAAACCTCAATGTCTGTCTCCTCAACATCAGACTCTGAAGTTTGTTCATTCTCTGACTCGCGGAGAAATCCATACAGGTCACTGTCTGAACCATCATCAGTGCTAGTGGATGCTTCTTCATGCACACTATTGTCCGTTTTGCCACATCTGTGTTCCTTGTGCTCCTCAAATGGACCTTCTATGATGTTAGTTTCTACTACAACTTTGTTCTCATCCCCTTCAGATTCTATAATTATGACATCATCTACCGGCTGTCCATTCGAGTGAAGAGCTTCCGGTTTTTTTAAATCGCCATCAGATAATTTTCCATTCACATCCATAGCTAGTGTTGACTAGCAGCGCTGTACACATACATGTGTACGATTGTTTTCTGCAAAACACAAAGAAGACAAAGATTAGAATAATTTGAATGTAGAATTTATACATGTTCAAGCAATAATAAAAGAGATAGTAAATGTCATGTACTTTCTGCATTTTCGCGAGCAGCAGTTAACAACTTAACAATAATGCAGTACGACGCGTATCATCTAATGAAGAACTAAACAGAGCAACATCTGAAGAACTTGGCAGTTGAGCCGACCGACGCACTGAATAAATGTTTGCAGCCACACCATTGCCGGTGGGACCACATGCGTAAGACAAAACATTTTTTCAGAATGCCAAAAGCGCCCTGCAGTTGGTTAGTCAAATCATTTCAGCTCGCAGAATCGCACCGAACCCGATCAACCCAGAAATAGACCAGACACCATGACACGTCACTAAACCCTAAACAACATCTCACATGCAGCATCAGCAAACAAGGAAACTCTCCGTAATTCCCCGAAAACACCTCAGCTTTACACTGCACGCGCAGAAAAGAGACGCGCCAAAACATGGAACCGAAAACACCCAAAATAGGATACAGCACGACTGAGAAGAAACAATCGAGCGGTCCCGAGGGGTCGAGTCCCCCCGCCCAGAAACGATCACATTCCCCCAGCAATTCCAACCGTTCACCGGCCGCCATTTCGTCGGAGCCGATCGGGGGAGGAACCGCTCGAACCCCCTCCGCTTCGATCACGGAACACCATTCCTTGCTAGAGCAGGGCAACGCAGAGCCAGGCGCGCGGAGTACAAGGAGAGGTGGCGAAGATTTACCTCGGAACGACGCACGCGGGGAGCCCCTTCTAGGGTTTTCGTGCGCCTATGCGCCCAAAAACCCGACAAGGGCGGGCCGGGGAGGAGGCGCGGGACGGGACGAGGTGGGCAAAGGGGCGCGCGAGGTTCTGTGGGGAAAGCGAAGGGGGAAGATGGGGGAAATTGGGGAAACAATGAACGGGAAAAGGAAGGTTTTCTTTTTTTATCGAGGGAAAAACGAAAGGTTTCTTCACTTAACAGCAAGCGAAACGACCCACGACCCGCCTCCTGCTTTTCAACTCGTCGCTCCTCCTTCCTGCGTACTCTACCCACTCCACGACAGCAAAATACCCCGGGCAGTGATCTGCGCCGGTGCGCCGGCCCAACAGTTGGGCCGGTCGAGCCCAGGCCGTCCGATGCACTGACTCCCAACCGTCAGATCGAGCCCCTTCCCCGCATCGTCTACCTTTCGCGTTCGGATCGAGCAACGGCAAGCGCCACGGGCCACCCCACACCCAGCCATGGGCATCTACCTCGTCGTCATCCCCGTCGCCGTTCGCCGCTCGCCCTCGCCGTCGCCGTCACCGCTCGCCCTCGCCGCTCGCCGTCGCCGCTCGCCGCTCGCCGTCGCCGCTCGCCAGTTGGAGCACAGGTGCCCCATGGCCCCGCCCCTCTGATGCAGCAAAAAAATGGACCCCAGCAAACAAAAATCGACCCCTGCCGGTGCCTGGAGTTCGTCGCCGTTGCAGCTCCGCCGGGAAGCCACCGTAGTAGTCAGTTGCATCAATAGTGAGTTGCTGATTCAAGCTTTTTGTCGCGGTCTCTGGTTGAAGCTTTTCAGAAATACGGTTGAAGCTTTTCAGAATTATGGTTGAAGCTTTTCAGAAATACGGTTGAATCTTTTTGTCACGGTCTCTGGTTGAAGCTTTTCAGAAATACGGTTGAAGCTTTTCAGAATTATGGTTGAAGCTTTTCAGAAATACGGTTGAAGTTTTTTGTCGCGGTCTCTGGTAGAAGCTTTTCAGAAATGCGGTTGAAGCTTTTCAGAATTACGGTTGAAGCTTTTCAGAAATGCGGTTGAAGCTTTTTGTCGC